>NC_133334.1:245309823-245519823 GCF_042186555.1 Aquarana catesbeiana | reverse complement strand
CAAAACTCCGGCTGCTTTTATCATATGTAACGGAGAACTTGTCAGGAGTTATCAGGCTGATAACAGAAGAATGGGGCAGGAGACATTCATGGGACATAGTGCTTTGAAGAGCGATAACAAAACACCGCAGATGTATGAGCCCAGCCCAAATTTCATGAATTGGGTTTACATCCACTTTAATCTCAAAGATTAGAACCAATGTCCTTCCTTCCTTGGAATCAAGAGGCACTAGTGACGCAATATCTGCTAACACAGATACCTACCCATATTACAACTTGTGTGCAGTTCAGCACTGCTGGTACATTTAGAAATGTTTTATGTCAGGTCCACCCAGACATGAAAGAGCATTTTTGCATTGTCTATCTCTTGAGGCAAATCTCAGTTTTGACCATTCAGGGCAAGTCAAAGGGCTTACTTTAATTCTAGCCCCATCAGCACTTGCTTACCTTCTCTTTACTCATCGCTTCTCCATTCGGCAGAGTAAATACCCAGAGAAAAAATAAGGACTCATTAACACTTATGTGTTGCAGTAACAGTGGTGCACCTGCTTTATGCATTGTGTAGTGCCATTCATTGTATATAGCACTCCAACACACTGTGCACTAAAGGGCAACTCATTGCTTTGCATTAAAATGAGTATACCGCCTGTCATTGCTAAAAATGGATAACATAATACAGGTAGTCCCCGTGTTACGAACACCTTAAGAACTGTAGGTTTGTTCGTAAGTGGAATTTGTTCGTAAGTTAGAACACCGCTTGTAAGTGTAACTTTCGCCTGTGCAGGGATGTGGGATGTTCTGGCGGCCGCCTGTGCAGGGATGTGGGATGTTCCGGGTGCTTCTGGGACTCTTCTGGCCATGCAGTACATGAAGTACTACAGTGTGGAATGTGGCAAGATAGCTGCTCGGAGGTATCCAGGACCAGCGTGGAGCACAAGCAGCCGGGATTCAGGCCGTTCGTAAGTAGGAGTCGTTCGTAAGTCGGGTGTTCGTAAGTCGGGGACTGCCTGTATGATGTAAGGCACTACAAGGGATGTAAAAGTTTAAATCCAGCCTAATACTTCAAGAATGCGTAGAGCTTGTAACTCACCTCCATCCCACATGACAGTACTGGTATTTGGAGATTGGCTGCTCATGGCATCCACATGGGGTAGAATTCTACTGAAGGGAGTGGTGGAGAAACAAAATGAAGATTAGAATGTGCAGCTTTGTAGGGTAAAAATTAAGTCAATTTGTTGCTTTTTACTGCCATGACCAGTCCACCTTAATGACTTTTTCCCTAGTGGCATATATTTATTTTCTTGCTACTCTCCTGCTGCTCCATTATGCCAAGGGGTGCATGAAAAAAACCTCACATGTCATCATTTTTTTTTTCTCCTATGAAATAAAAGTTCCCTCAGCTTTACAATGCCACTGAGCCTTCCAGAAATTAGTGGGAAATGTATCCCTGTTTTCTTTGCTCTAGACAGCTGCCCCCCCACTGCAATTTTAATGGTTACAGCTCTAGAGAAAATTGTTGGTTGGATCTTCTTCAAAACTAGCATATGTGTCTAAAACAGAATATTGCTACAAAAAGTTCTCAAGAGTTAATTTTTAGTTTTAGTAACCAAAGCAATACATTTAAATTCACTTTGTAGGAATCTGACCAATACATGCTGGATTCTGATTTCTTGTTAGAGTTTACTACATTTGAGACATAGCATTTAAGATTACTGCATTTAAGACTTATGCCCTGTACACACGGTTGGATTTTCCGATGGAAAAAGTGCAATCCGATTGTGTTGTCGGAAATTCCAATCGTGTGTGGGCTCCATTGGACTTTTTCCATCGGAATTTCCGACACACAAAGTTTGAGAGCAGGATATAACATTTTCCGACAACAAAATCCGATCGTTTAAATTCCGATCGTGTGTACACAAATCCGACGCACAAAGTGCCACGCATGTTCAGAATAAATTAAGAGATGAAAGCTATTGGCTACTGCCCCGTTTATAGTCCCGACGTACGTGTTTTACGTCACCGCGTTCAGAACGATCGGATTTTCCGACAACTTTGTGTGATCGTGTGTATGTAAGACAAGTTTGGCCCAAAATCCGTTGGAAAAAATCAGATGGATTTTGTTGTCGGAATGTCCGATCAATGTCCAATCGTGTGTACAGGGCATTAGAGTTTAAGATTAAGAACTCTTTATTCATTAAGAGTAAGAGCAATGGTAATATCAGAGTACATACTGTAAAATAAAATGTAGACTTCTTTACCAAGGGGAAATATTTACATTTTCATCAATAACTACTAAGCTCTTCCTTGTGACTCTATATGGAATGCATTAATGTATTAACGTAGTTTAACTCCTTTGATCGTAAAAACCAAAGCAGTAAACATCGGTTTAAGTGGGTCCAAGTGGGTGTACTATTGACTGGTTTATCTCCAACATTTCTTTTCAGGAAAAATGATAGCTGCATATATATATATATATATATATATATATATATATATACCTGTATAATATATATATCTATACAGCTATAGATATATATACCTATATAGATATATAAGATTACAAATGTAGGTTGTATATAGTAATATGGTATTTGAAGTGCACCTTACACTTCTGTTATAGTGGCAGACATAAAAAGAAAAAAAAATATTGCTTATATTTTATGAAGTACTATCTAAAAGATTACAAGATAAGCGACTTATATAATATAATAAAAAGTGATATGCACTAAAATTCAGAAAAGTAGAACAAGCAGATTTAAATATATTTATTTTTTATGTAACACACCTCACCTGCCAAAAGTAAGTGATACAAACAAGGGTGAGAAATATAGATAATACAAATAACTGAAAATGGAGAATAGACAGTACGATAGTATAGTTACTTCACCAATTTTGTCACAATATAACACCCAAACAGTCTTCTCTGCTCCTCCCATGACCTTCTACATTCTACTCCCTTACTAGCTTTCTTGTCTTCTCCTCCCATGCTCGCCTCCAAGACTTCTCCAGAGCTGCTCCCATCCTCTTAAACTCTCTACCCCAACTAGCTCCTACTCTACTCGCCTACACTTAGGCGATCCCTGAAAACGTATCTCTTTAGGGAAGCCTATTCTGCCCTTGGCTAACAACTGAATCTTTTGTTTAGCCCATCAGTTCTTTCCTCACAGTTATTATCTTTTGTTCCACCTGTCCCTCCCTATTAGATTGTAAGCTCTCAGGAGCAGGGTCCTCATAACCCTCTTGTGTTGATTTTTATTGTAGCTGTACTGTCTCTCTTCATATTGGAAAGCACTGTGCAAACTGTTGGCACTATATAAATCCTAAATAATAGTAATAATAATGTAGCCAAGCCAAAATTGGCAATATTTTGTAAAAAAAATTGGCAGAACAATTTTGTTCTTCATCTAAAAATAGCAGTGCCACAAAAAGATGTGCAGGTGACCTAAAGGTTGGTTTGATTTTAAGGAGACACAGTTTTCTGTGACAAACTTTTTCAACTACAGTAGGTCCTTTATTGTTAATCTGTTGTTATTACCAGTTTATGCTGTAGAGTACCTTAGTTGGATTTCTGAAACAGGGATCAGAGAGAAAAGAATTTTCTCAGGCTTCAGCACACTCTTTGTAAAGCCTAATACCTACGGGCTGAATGTCAGGCGGCATCTGCTGGTTCAGTAGAAACCATTTGGGTCGTGTACACTGGAGCCAGTCCAACAGAAGCCTGCCATTCAGCTGGCTTCTGTCAAAGGGGCATGACTGAAAAGTTTCTGCCGACCACCCCCCTGATGAGTGCTGTCAGCCAATGGCTGAGAGCGCTGACTGGAGTGTTCTGGTGGGGGGGCGGCCCTCCCATCAGAACACAATAGAACTGTAGGGGAGATTTCTGTACTAATGTTGGATAGTTAGTACAGCGGCTCCTCCTGAGCTGTCAGGTTTTTTTCGTTCAGCCCTGCTGGGTTGAAAGAAAATGTACTACTAGTCTAAATTGTGATTGAGCAGAATAACACAGAAACAAGATTAAAATTCATTTTGATATACTTAGGAAATTCAACCTAATTGTATGATAGGAACAAGCATATTTTTCAGTAAAAAATGCATTTCAAACCAGCATCCAGGCAGCAATTTGTCTTGCAAATCCCAAATCCTTCTGTTAAAGTTGAATTTAGACCTTTCCCTCCTACCTCCTAAGCCTCCCTGCAGGACAACAAGTCTATCTATTACATTGAAGGACCAACAGGAAAGCTTAGGAGAATTGTTAGGATTGAGAGCGAACTTGACTTTTATAGAAAAGTCAAGAATTTCCCAAACTTTCATCTGTATATATTGTATGTTTAACTTTATTGATCTTTACCAGCTTATTTTTTCACTTAGGTCAACCTCTTATAGTACCTGTTTGTGAGATATTAATTAGCTTAATTTGTTACCTGGAATTGCATTTTATAATAACTCCATAAATGTGTGGTGATCATGTTTTAAAACTCTCTGCAGAGAGTTTTAAAAGGTAAAGTTACAGTGGTTTTAAGGCATTGTCCTTTTTTTGGGACCTGTCAGCCAATGAGCATAAGTAAGTTGTGATGTTTAATAGTATAGACATAAATTTGAGCCAGTGGGAGCCTCCAGGGTAATTTGGGATAATCACAGCAGTGAAAAACCCCAGGGCAAAGACAAAATAATTGATTCTAATTTTAAAAATACTTTTTTAGGAGTAGAGCATGAACTGGCAAATATATAAAGGAATTAAAAGAATATGACTTTTGGAATGTATTACTGCACTTTATGGCAGAAGAATACATCAATGAATAATTCTACAATTTATAAAGAGTTAGTCAACGATTCCCTGTAAATTTAGTTTAAAATATTACAATAGAGTTTTACTTTACATCAAAACTGACCAGTTTACATTGAATTCTTACATGACCCACAATTCTTCAATTGTGTTTAAAAGAGTATGTCGCAATCTTTCGTACAACTGTTCTATAGTGGTATCCAAGCTCCCAGTTACTTAACACATTTATTAAAACTGAAGAGTGCAAAATTGGGTGCAGCTCTGTATAGAAACCAATCAACTTTCAGGTATTATTGACAAAGTTTAATTGAACAAGTTAGAAGATGATTGGCTACCATGCATAGCTACACCAGAGTATGCACTCTCCAGCTTTAGAAATCAACCCCATAGTCCATGTAAAGTTTGATCATTGACAGATCTGTTAAACAAGAAAAACATTTAAACAAGAACATTTCAAGAGAGTTAGAATCCCTGCCCAAGGAAAATATATCTCTAAAATAGGTACTTGTTCTAATTTCAGTCTTCAGATTCACTTTTTATTCAGGACAATAAAATGTCCTCAAATACAAAGCTCTGTAGGACCTCCTATAGCTACATTCAGTCTACTGGCCATGCCACGCCCCCAACATGTTTCACTCCACCCCTCGGATACATCCCCATGACTAAGCTCCAAGGGGCAGAGCAAAATGCATTGGGACATGGCCTGGCCAGAGTCCAGGCTGAGGTTGCCACTTAACATTATACCTTGGGATGACATGGATGTGCGGTCACAGGGACATCTTCCTTCATAATGAGCTATCCTAGGAGACAAGAAGGGGTCCCTCCCAACCAACACTCCCAGCGGTGGATGTTAACGATTGACACCCTCTTCAGTGAGCCTTTGATGCACACAATACAGGTCTCTTGGATAGCAAAGTCATAGTTGCCAAAATTTTGAAAAAAATGGCAGAAAAATATTGCTCTTCAGGCAAAAAGAGTCAGCACTGTTTGGGCAGTGTAATCTATCTGAGGCTTCTAGTAAGCATACACTGTGCTGGCAGTTAGATTACACAGCCCTGACAGTATTGACTGTTCATTCACAAAAGAAAAAGATCATTTAAAACTATGGGGCTGCCCCCTGGACCATTGCAATATACAGTGTAACCCAAGAGCATGGGCTCTGCAGAGCCTTACAGACCAGTGAAGGTTCTGGAAATGCTGGAGATCTTTGCAGCCACTAGGAGGGGATGGAGCTTTCTAAAGCAAAATATCATGATCAGAGCTATGCAGAAAGGATTGCCTGTCATTAGTCTATATACTGCTCATTAGGGATGAGCTTCGAGTTCGAGTCGAACTCATTTTCGACTCGAACATTGGCTGTTCGCAAGTTTGCCGAACAGCGAACAATTTGGGGTGTTCGCGGCAAATTCGAATGCCGCGGAACACCCTTTAAAAGTCTATGGGAGAAATCAAAAGTGCTAATTATAAAGGCTTATATGCAAGTTATTGTCATAAAAAGTGTTTGGGGACCTGGGTCCTGCCCCAGGAGACATGGATCAATGCAAAAAAAAGTTTTAAAAACGTCCGTTTTTTCAGGAGCAGTGATTTTAATAATGCTTAAAGTCAAACAATAAAAGTGTAATATTCCTTTAAATTTCGTA
Organism: Aquarana catesbeiana; assembly: GCF_042186555.1. Classification (NCBI taxonomy): domain Eukaryota; kingdom Metazoa; phylum Chordata; class Amphibia; order Anura; family Ranidae; genus Aquarana; species Aquarana catesbeiana. Next base: position 245,513,401 of record NC_133334.1, on the reverse strand, counting down.
GCTGGGGGGTGTCTATAGTATGCCTGTAAAGGGGCGCATGTTTCCCGTGTTTAGAACAGTCTGACAGCAAAATGACATTTCGAAGGAAAAAACTAATTTAAAACTACTCGCGGCTATTGCATTGCCAACAATACACATAGAAGTTCATTGATAAAAACGGCATGGGAATTCCCCACAGGGGAACCCCGAACCAAAATAAAAAAAAAAATGATGTGGGAGTCCCCCTAAATTCCATACCAGGCCCTTCAGGTCTGGTATGGATATTAAGGGGAACCCCGGCCAAAAAAAAAAAAAAATGACGTGGGGTTCCCCTTAAATTCCATACCAGACCCTTATCCGAGCATGCAACCTGGCAGGCCACAGGAAAAGAGGGGGGGACGAGAGTGCGGCCCCCCTCCTGAACCGTACCAGGCCACATGCCCTCAACATTGGGAGGGTGCTTTGGGGTAGCCCCCCAATACACCTTGTCCCCATGTTGATGAGGACAAGGGCCTCATCCCCACAACCCTGGCCGGTGGTTGTGGGGGTCTGCGGGCGGGGGGCTTATCGGAATCTGGAAGCCCCCTTTAACAAGGGGACCCCCAGATCCCGCCCCCCCCTGTGTGAAATGGTAAGGGGGTACTTACCCCTATCATTTCACTAAAAAACTGTCAAAAATGTTAAAAATGACAAGAGACAGTTTTTGACAATTCCTTTATTTAAATGCTTCTTCTTTCTTCTATCTTCCTTCATCTTCTTCTTCTGGTTCTTCTGGTTCTTCCTCCGGCGTTCTCGTCCAGCATCTCCTTCGCGGTGTCTTCTATCTTCTTCTCCTCGGGCCGCTCCACACCCATGGCATGGGGGGAGGCTCCCGCTCTTCTCTTCATCTTCTTCTTCATGTTCTTCTTTTCTTCCTTCTTCTCTTCTTCTCTTCTTCATTTTCTTCTCCGGGCCGCTCCGCATCCATGCTGGCACGGAGGGAGGCTCCCGCTGTGTGACGACGTCTCCTCGTCTGACGGTTCTTAAATAAGGGGGGCGGGGTCACCGGGTGGCCTCTGGCCATTTTGCTGTCAGACTGTTCTAAACACGGGAAACATGCGCCCCTTTACAGGCATACTATAGACACCCCCCAGCTACGAAATTTAAAGGGATATTACACTTTTATTGTTTGACTTTAAGCATTATTAAAATCACTGCTCCTGAAAAAACGGCCGTTTTTAATACTTTTTTTTGCATTGATCCATGTCCCCTGGGGCAGGACCCAGGTCCCCAAACACTTTTTATGACAATAACTTGCACATAAGCCTTTAAAATTAGCACTTTTGATTATTCATGTTCGTGTCCCAAAGACTTTAACGGTGTTCGCGTGTTCGAACAAACTTTTTTCCTGTTCGCATGTTCTGGTGCGAACCGAACAGGGGGTGTTCGGCTCATCCCTACTGCTCATCACATGGGAACCTGTAGCTTTACTAACCCTGTGGAACTACAAGTTTCAGAGATGGCCTTGTAGTTCCATGGTGACTGTAAGGGCTAATTCACACTATACGCAGTGACAGATGTTTTACCACAAGGACACACAGGAAACAATTGTTTCCAATGTGTACTATCCACACTGCAACGCAGCCTAGTGCTGCGCTGCTGCGTGCTGTGGTAAAATACAGATATACTGCATTTTATTACAGCGCACCGTGCCAAATCACACTGTAATGTAAGACAGCTCAGCACATCTCGCTTCCCCACATTGCAGTGAATGAAGTGTATGTCTTCTACACTTAGCATAAAGTTTATTGAAAACAAACAACAAAAAGGCTGAATCATGCATCATATTGACCTCTATCGCAGCCTGAAACATAAAGCAGCAAATCGCTCTGGCTGCTCTGCGTTGCAGTGTGATTTTGCCCTATGTCTATGGCGTACAAAAGAAAATGGTCTGGTATTGCTAGTGACACATCGCCATCCCCAAATGAAATGTAACAAAGAAGAATTACGCCTGTGGGACTGAGCACAAAAAGGTCAATGAGAGTATATGAAGTAAACATGGTTTATAAATTTATTAAAATTGTATAACAAATAACTTTAGCTTTATAACATTCATTGTATATGAAATACATGAACAGAGGTGCCAAATCACTTGGCAGTGATAAAACACAACATTACCAAGCGGCCACATACATATATATTTGGAATTGTTGATGTACAGTAATACAAAGGTATTGTATAACTCAGCGCCTTTCACAAGTTGCTGCTCGTTTCTTCAGGAGTAGATGTAAATGCAGTGTATCTACACTTTTGTTGCAGCTGCAAATCATGTTGGACATTGAGGCACATCAAAGATCAGACTCTTTGGCTCCCATGTTATGCTTGTCCTCCATCAGTCCCCGGTGGGTCTTTGCTGGTTCCTACCCTTCAGCTCCCGGGATAGACACACCTTGCCGCCACCTGTTGGTTTAATGGCTTTTGAGACATTGAATCAGTCCATATATGAGTATGGGATCTCTTTGTGTAAGGTCCCCCATATTTGCTATATGGTATTTATTTTTATGTTATATATTTCTCATTTACATTTTTATTCTGTAGATACACTGCATTTACATCCACTCCTGAAGAAGCAAGCATCGACTTGTGAAACGCGCTGAGTTATATTATGCCTGTGTATTACTGTACATCAACAATTCCATATATATGTATATATATATATATATATATATATATATATATATATATATATATATGTGACCGCTTGGTAATGTTGTGTTTTATCACTGTCAAGTGATTTGGCACCTCTGTTCATGTATTTCATGTACAATGAATGTTATACCTATTTTAATAAATTTATAAACCATGTTGACTTTGTATACTTTCAGTGACCTTTTTGTGCTTACCTCATTTAAAGTCCCACAGGCGTATTTTTTCTTTGTTACATTTGTTACATATGGTGTAACCCTAATTTTTAAAGAGAGAGGGAGAAATGGCTTTAGTGCTGGATGTAACTCCTTGATAGGTGTGTTCACAAATTGGGCTTCAGCATTGGGTTAAGCTACAGCAGGCAATAATAAAAATATATTTTTTTAATACTTGACAGAACCACAGATCAAAGTAGGACCACATGCCTGGAAGATTTAACTAGGCTTCTTTATGTTGTGATGCTAATTCCTGAGCAAGAGGGCCAAACCCAGAAGAAGATGTTGGTGCCTGCTAGGGAGCTTGCGGACATCATATCACTGAAGGAGAGATTACAGAGTGTATTACTATTATTTTTATTAATGTATGTATTACTATTTCATTATTAGATTATTACAGAGTTTAGTTCTGCTTGAATAATTTCCTGTGCTCTCTGCCTTATCTGTTACCATTGTTTCCAATTATATCTATGAACTACTGGACTCCGTTCCCACATGTTATGGATCTGAGCAGAGAGGGAGGTATTCTGTGCTCATGTCCTAAGATGACAATGTTTCTCCTCCATATATAGCATTACGAGTGAACATTGGCACCCTAGGATGGGAAGTATGTTACTGGCAGGATAAAGGAAAAAAATATGAAAAATAGAATTAATGCAGCCTCCACATCTAAGGACTGGTAAGCTGCAGCATATAATGTTTTGTTCTTTGGTTTAGATATAGTTCAAAGAGTCACTAAACCTACATCATACGAAAACTATCAATAAATCTAGTATTACATGCTGTTCATACTCGCCCAGTCACTGCGAGATTCATTTTCTGTATTCTGCAAAAAACCTGGTTGATCCTACATAGTTACATAGTAACTCTATCTACTGCTCTCTCTCTCCACCTTCTGTTAATGTCCCCAATTCAGCTAGGTATTTTGCAGCTGTGGTGGCAACTCTGCACATGCTCAGTTTTTAGTGTGTTTCTATGATGAGCATCATCTCCCTATCACATCTGAGCAGCCCATGTGACTATAGAGTCACACAGTGGTAAATGACAGACTACTCCCTTCCTCCTCCTCTATGCCCACTAACCAGATAAACACAATGGGGGTGGGATATTACATGGAGATTAATGGAGTCTTCACCTCCCTCTTCTAAGACACAGGCTGGAGGGGTGTGACACCGCCTGTTACTGGTAGAAATCCACCCACACCATGTTATTTCCTCAAAATATTAACTATTTTATTTCAATAATATTTGTATGACAATTTAAAACAGTTTATTGACATTAATCATTTGTTTTTACTCTGTATTCCAAAGCCTTTTTTTTAACATGTAACCAGAAGCAGAGGACTAGAAGGTCCTCCTGCCACTGTTTACCTACAGACAGGCTGGGAAAGATCTGGGTCATGTGACAGCTGTATATTGATTAGGAAAAAGGTACTTTTGTCATCATCCATATAAAGAAATAGAAGGGACAACTATGGTGCCCCTTACTTTTCAGTATGTTGATTTGTTTTACTGATGCAATGTTTACCGCTTATTGCCTTTTTCTGTAACCTTTAATTTCCTAATAAAAAATGATAAGCATAAAAAAAATAAAAAATAGAAGAGGCAATATAAATTAATCAGTGTGTGTTTAGTATCACTTTAAGAAGTCTTTTTCTTTAGCTGTAGTCATTCTTCACCGCGAATGCAGTGGAAGAAGGGTGCTGCCAATGAAGAATACTCGAAGTGTAATGCCGCGTACACACGACCGGACTTTCCGGCAGAAAAGGTCTGACGGAATCATTCCCTCAGACATTCCGATCGTGTGTGGGCTTCATCTGACTTTTTCTTTCTAAAATTCTGACGGACCTAGAAATAGAAATCTTTCTGATGGAAACAGTTCCTATCGGGAAAACCGCTCGTCTGTATGCTATTTTAACGGACCAAAAACGACGCAAGGGCAGCTTTTGGCTACTGGCTATTGAACTTCCTTCTTCTAGTCCCGTTGTACGTCATCGTGTGCTAAAAGATCGGACTTTGGAGTGATCGTGTGTAGGCAAGTCTGTTTCAGCGAAACTCCATCGGAACTCTATTGGAAAGACCGTCGGAGTCTATTCTGACGGAAAGTCCGGTCGTGTGTACGCGGAATAAGGCTAGGTTTAAACTAAACTACTCCATGCTCAGATTGCTTTTAGAGGCATTTGCAGCGAGAAGGCGTTATGATGCTTAAACTATTTTTTTTTTCACATTGCATCTTATCAGGTAAACCTTTACCTTGCTTGCTAGCTTGCTAGGTGTTGGTAAATTATATCTGATAAATGAACATCTACCAATGGGTGTCAGGTCTTAGAACAGCAGAAAGAAATCAGTTTATTTACATGATAAATATAATTCTAGGCACGTTTTAACAGTTGGAGGTACACTTTAATGTTATTAGTCTATCTTGTTTTAGCACAATCAGCCAATTTAAACATGTAGTATTTTTTCTTTAAACCCCATTTTTAAATTGGTTACCTAATTTAATTTTCCACATTACATACTTTGAGTTTTTCCCTCCAGCAGCTGCAAAACGAATAACTGGTTTGCCACATAACCCTCAAGAGCATTTGTACACGACTTTTTCTATACATTTAATGAACTGAAAAAAAAAGTATATAAATCTTCAGCAATAACCAGTGTCTAAAAATACCCACTCAGCATCTTTTTGCAGTCATACATGGAAATTCCATGCATTATAAGTACCATGTTAGTGCAAATGTTATTTCTAGGTTCTACTGATGGATAATTATACATACACTGGTTTTTGTAAGGCCTGATACCACGGCTGTAATTATGCAATAGTCCCTGTGGTTGACACCTCTTCTACTAGATAATTGCTCATGACATTCTGCTGAAAAGCAATAACAGAGGTCACGGGCAAAGTAAAGAGTTGCATTCAGAATCCAGGAGGGATAGTGCCTTGTAAAGGACGCTGTAGAGCAAAGCAAAACTGTTAATTTGTTAAAGTCTTACAGTATTTTGTAGAATGTAAAAAAAAAATCAATTCAGCAAGATACTGGTGATTTGTGTGCACCTGTAAATATAATTTAAAGAGTTGCTAAACTTTGAAATGCAAGTCGTTAAATGGCCCCTCTGTAAAAAAAAAGACAAATGTCCATAAGGGTCAACCTTATAAAAGCGGTTAATTTACAATGGTTCAAATTACTTTTACAGGTAAAATTCCTTCTAGGCATCTTATTTTCCATTGAAATATTTGTTATGAAATTTGTAAGAAAGAAAGACAGGGGAAGGAGGGTAAAGGGAGAAGGATGTAACCCCAACACAACAAGGGGAGGGGAAAACAGCGACTCCCCTCTCTCCCGCCAAAAAATGAAGGGACTTTAAATGTGCCAAAACAATTAGGAGACAAAACTTAAAAAAAAAGCTGCTTTTATAATTAAATTCCTTAAAATCATCATATTATCATTAAAAACAAATCAGCAAGATAAACTGAAAAACATCCAATAGGTAGCATTAGTAAAACACCAAGCACTGTACAAATAAGCATATCGAACCAAAGGAAAAAAAAGGTGAGAATTGTTTGAATATCTTGCCTAATGTATGTATTTAATGTTTTTGTGTGTTTAGTGTCTTTCATATATTTCAGTTGGCCATCATCAAGCAAGAACCCTGAGGAAGCAATTTGTTGAGAATCTTGTCGGTCTGATACGCTTATTTGTACAGTGCTTGGTGTTTTACTAATGCTACCTTTTTGATGCTACCAGTTTATCTTGCTAATTGTTTTTAATGATATGATAATTTTCAGGAATTTAATAATAAAATCAGTTTTTATTAAAGTGGAGTTCCACCCAAAAGTGGAACTTCCGCTCATTGTACTCCGCTCATTGCACTCACGCACCCACACCATGTGAGTACCCCTAGGAAGGGAGTGTTTACTTTTTAATGAAAGCCTTTACAATATTACACTATGCAGCTTTTTTCTTTTATTCATGATTTGGAACGCTACTAATTGAGCAAGTCGGAAATCAACACCTGCATATCGTTAGAGCCCAGGAGTGGCTCTCAAGCGTGTTTTGACATAGTTTGGGTACTGTGTCACACGCTCTGAGGTGAGCGCATAGGCTTTTGGGGATCGCCGGAGAGCACTGAAGCATGTTATATGTTCTGCACTGTTTTGATGAGCATGATGGAAATCACTTTTGATGGACACTGGATTTGTGCACTATGTATATATTTTTCATGAACGTTTATGGATTTTACATATCACTTTGTTGAAGGAGTGGATACTCTTTCTAACCTGAGTTGGCACTTGAATTTTCAGTATTTTATGCATGTTGCACTTTATTTACTATATCACTAAATAATGTTTCACAGATTATAATATTGTTTTAGGTACATCCTTTTGACATTCATACACTTTACATATTTATTTTTTCACTAATATTGTATTATTTATTTTTTATTTTCTAGCCCAAATGCATTTTTTATTCTAATAATAATAATAAGCCATTTATAAAATGTGGACAGTGCAAAATGTTATGTTATTAATAATAGAAAGTGAAGGGAGCTTATCATTTTTGCCTGGAATTCCACTTTAATATAACATTTGCATAAAGTAAGAGCAAAACTTTTTTCATTTTGAATAGAGTAAGGGAAGGTCATAACCAATTTGTATTTTATTTTTTGCCATATGTGTCCCTTTGGGTAGATTTCCCTTTACTTACTGCCCCATAGTCAAAACAGGAAGTGAGTGGGAAGCCATGGCTTGAGAAAGAGCAGAATGTTGCTTGAAATTGTACAGTTGCTTGTTGGATCTATTACTTGTACATGAAGGTGGATTTTCAAAATAAAGAATAATTGCATTATACAGCGATCTATCTATCTATCTATCTATCTATATATATATATATATATATATATATATATATATATATATATATATATATATATATATATATTTATTATACACTTGAATCAATAAAAAATACAAGTAACATCAAACGCTTATAGTTTACCTTTAGAGTTTTCTTTTTACTTACTGACCTACTTACATTGGAAGGATCATATCTGATGCTTTTATAAAGCAATACTACCTAGTAAACTGTCGTTTGAGATTTCTAAGATAAAAAACGTTCACAGCATGTATTTCAAAACATAACGTACATCTGACATCTGTTGATCTGCGTAATGTTAATAATCATTTAAAGAAAAGCGGTGCTCCTTAGTCCAATCAATAAAAGCTTAATAAAACCTTGTCTTTACATCTATGGAAAGGTTTATTCATGATCAATAATTGTAATAAAATAGTCCTTACATCTTTCAAAAAATTGATAAACCTTTACCCATGGTAGCAGTTAAGATGAATACTCCCTTTTGAAGGGCCAGGTTTACTCAAGTCAATATATACTTTAATAACAAGTTATTAAAGTATATTTATGGATTTTTTTTTATGTCCTGAGTGTACTTAGTTGCTTGAAATGCCATAGAAAAACATATTCTATATTATTACAATTTATTGATTTATGTCAATAAAGGTACTAATCACTCTATTCACTAAATTTTTTATTTTGGTGTGATGGTGAAAAAGATTCATATATAATTGAAGACTTTAAAATTAAATTGTAGAATGACCGAGAGGTGATTGCAAAAATGTTGAGTTTTTTGTTGTTGTTTTTAATATAATATTAATATTCACTTGAGAATATGATATATGATACATGATATATCCAAATAACTATATATTTTGCTTTTACTTTAAGTTGACTCGTCAGTAAATTAAATGAATTAGTTCCTGACATTAAAAGAGAATATAACACCAGATCTCTCTTAACATGTGGTATTGCTGATTATATTTGCAACAAAGTAATGTTATACCTTTAAAAATATATCTTATAATATGGTGGTAAGCAAATATCCCGTCATGTAATTTGCTTCCTTGGATAGAAGTGAATTCAACTGTTGCCTTGCAAAGCTGGTTTTCCGTTTCCAGGGAACTATCTACATTGGGGTTTATAAGGTCTTCCTCCAAAAATGTAAAATATACTGTAAAGCTAGCCATACATTATACAAATGTCTTATTCAATTTCCTTTAGATTTACCTTTAATTATGTAGAGCAAGGGCCTGCCTGATTGCATACAAATTAATCACTTCAGCCCCAGAAGGATTTGCGATACGGCACTACGTCGCTTTAACTGACAACTGAGCGGTCATGCGACGCTGTACCCAAACAAAATTGGCATCCTTTTTTTACACATAAATAGAGCCTTTTTTTTGGGTGGTATTTGATCACCTCTGTGGTTTTTATTTTTTGCCTGCGGGAACGCTCCTGCGGCGCGCGGTGGGTGGCACGCGAGCACCCGCTATCCTCCTTGCACGGACCGACGTACAGCCGACCTGCCACAGTATATCTGTGTGAGCTGGTCGGCAAGTCGTTAAAAGTGTTTAGGTTTGACCTAATATTGTATGGGTTTGGTAAATCTAAAGGAAGAGTGTACAAGAAAATGGTATAATGTATGGCCAGCCTTAGAAGATTTTTTTATCTTTAGACTGACTCTAGTACTGTACATATCATCATTAAGCACCTTAAGTACCTTATCCTAGGTATGAAAAGCTTGGCAATTATCTTGTGCACTTACAGGCCTATCTCTACCACAACACAGATATATAGCATTGTGCACTAGGTAAAACTTTCTAAGTCCATCTTTATTACATCATTAAAGGCAGTAAGGAATACACACAGACTTATGTATTTCAAATGGCGCACAATCAAACTCTTAGCTGAAAAATGGAAAACCAACAAGATACAGAAACTAGCACTTCAAAATAAGAAACTAATGGAAAACCTGCCCCACCGGTAATTTAACAGAGTGGAGTCCATTTGAGTCACCTGTATAAATATTTGAAGGACCTTATACTAGTTCTCCTTTAGTAGTGTGGTCCTGAAGTAGGAACACAGACTCCTTGATTCCCAGTTAGCTGGCAGGATCCAAAAGCTTTCCCATTTTCCTCACCAAAATTGGTTAGTGAGTAGGACTTTCTGCCCCTTTAGGGTAACTGGAGCTAGCTGTGAAGAATAGTAAAAAGTTCATTACATACCATAGCTTTGCTTCTTTACAAAAGTTATATCTCGATAAGAAGAGCTCAATTCTCCTCCAAAGGAAATTGAGTGCCCCTAGCTCCACACAGGAGAAAGCTTTGCTCCCCTCCATATGGGAAGCCCCAGTCCCATGCTACTCATATAGTTAGGATAAAGTAGTTTTCTCTTGCTCCAAACTGAAGTTCTCATCTCCCATCCACTGACAACTCCTTCCAAGAAGCTATATATCCTCCCAATCAGGGTCTTTTGAGTGACAAGGAGGATACTCGGCAACTACAGTGTGGAACAACTGCCAACAAGGTCCCTAGAAACACACAAGAATACAATTCCTGAATTAGCATTAGCTAAGCTAAGACTTCATACATGTTTCACCTAAACTCTGCTCTCTGTGGTGTTTCCTACAATGTGAGTATGAACTCTTTGATCAATAAAGTTGATTATGGAATTCCTTTATTAGTTTGGTGTGCTGCTGAGACTTGGGTCAAGCTGAGATCAAGTAGGCACCTGAAATCAACTTCAGAGGAAATTGAGGGGAGGGTTATAGTTCATCATGGCCTAATAAAGAACTGGCCTACTTCTGTAAAAGGTGCTACCTTAAGGAAAGGAAATTACCTCTCTGTTATGGCAGTAATGTCACATGTAGCTGTTTCGGGGGCCAGAAAGTGAATTTGACCTTTTTTACCAGATCAAAAGTGAAATGGCTTCACTGAAGTTATCACTTTCCAGCCACATTGTTCTCTGCAGTGATGGTCATTGCCTCTTACACAAATATAGGATCATTATAACATACTAAAGCTGCCCATTGATGGATCGAAATTCAGCTAGTTCAGCAGGGATCAGCTGAGTTGTGATCCATCTATGGCCCCTTCCACTCAACAGAAGTCGATCTAACGATCAACCTTTGTCAAGCAGGATGTTGCTAATTTTTCTTTCGATCAATGCTCATTAGTGTATTCTGACAGCAGGGAAGTCCTGATATCAGAATACAATAGTGCAGCAGGGAGGTTTTCTTCCATCCACATTGCGTGTATGGGGGAATACATTCCGCTGGCTAATCGACAAAAATGACCTGTCTTCGACCCGCTTTAGAGGGAAGTTCGGAAAGCCTAAGATCTCAGGACTGTTCAGCCTGAAAATCTGAAACCAGGTGGTTATACAGTAGATAATCCTAGATCCTGTACTGTGCCTGCAAAGCAGCTGGACGATCTTCTGGAAAAGCCACATAAGATATATTGTTTTGTAAGTGTATGTGCATGTACCATTTTTATCTTGAAATTAAAAACTTTAGTTCCGCTATAAATAAAAAAAGAAAGAAAATTGTAATAAATGGATTACTATGGATGTAATAAATATAACAGGTATAACAGGTACTTTATCACTCATACTATAAGTCTTCTATTTATTACAGTATTTTTTCACCTTGACTAATAGTGAATATTATGGATTTATCCTATTTCAACCCTATGCAACTATAACTTGCAGTGTGCTGTGTGCAATGGTATATCATTGGTAACGGACAATCAATAAAGCTATATATGCATGCCATCTATATGTTGTAATCTTAGAGTTTGAGCATTTTATCTTTCTGTTTCTTACCAGGCACATTTGTCACTAAGGTAACAGCCACTGACTCCGATGACCCAGTGTATGGAAACAGCGCTAAACTGGTTTACAGCATTTTGGAAGGGCAGCCTTATTTTTCTATAGAACCTCATACAGGTAAGCTAAAGCTAATATGAAAATATAACTGATATTATAATTATTATTGTATGTATTTTATCACCTCGCTAAGCCATCAGCAGCTTTATGGACATATATACACAGGGGTGTAACAGAGAGGTTTCATAGCACAGCATCATGTAACAAGAGGCTGCAGACCCAATGAATTACACAGTTTGTCTGACAGAAGCATATTTGTCACTTACCGAAGAGCATTGGTAGCTTCTCAATTGGCTTTTCTTGTTTCTGTTAAAGCTCAATATAGATAGGCACTGATAGGCAACACTGATGGGCACTGATGGGGCTGCACTGATAATCAGGGCACTGATATCAGTGTAAAATTCTCCTGTCAGAATTGCCAATTACCGGCTCTCCTCACACTGTGCCAGGACACAGCAATCACAGAGCGTGCTGGGTGCATGCCCCAGGGGGCATGCAGGGAGAGTGGTTTTGGGAGGATGTCCAAGGACGCCCTCCCAGAACTAGACAACCGCGCTGTAGCCATCCTTTGGCTATAGCACGGTTGGGAAGAGTTTAGAAAACAACTGAAGTTGGACTTATTAGGATATTTAAGAATTAGTTACTTCACAGTATGTGCAACCAGAGATGTACTGCTTATTTTAAATCTCTTTTATTGCTCCTTAAGAATTTATAAATTCTTGTCCATATTTTGGGCACCTTAAACTCTTTTCTGAAAAAAAAAACAAACAAAAAAAACTATTGTTTACAAAGTCCAGTAGCACAAGCTTGAAATAGCATGCACAACTGAATGTGTCAGAAGAGCAACTCAAACCCTCCACCTCCCTAAATGGGGACATATAAAGTGTCAATTAGACACAGATAGTTTGAAATCAATCAGCTTATTGATGTATTTTTATTATTAAAAAGCCTTTTAAAACCAATGTCCTAGGTGTATCTGTATTAAATGGTTGCTTGTAAAATACAGATTTTATATAAAATTATAGAACATTTTAAAAAACTGGCCTGAAGATGGTATCTGCATTAATATTTTTTTTCACACAATTACAGCTTTCTTTTGGTGATATTTGATCACCACTGTGTTTTCTATTTCTTTGTGATATAAATGAATAAAGAAAAAACAATATTCTTTACATTCTGCTATAAAACATATCCAATAAAAAATAAATAAACAAAATATATTCGTACATTTTGGCCAAAATGTATTCTGATACATGTTTTTGACTAAAAAAATCCCAATAGGTGTTTATTTGATTGGTTTGCATGAAAGTTATAGCACCTGCGGTATATAAATTCAAATTGTTATCTTTTAATTTTTTTTATACTACAAATGGCGGCGATCAGCAACTTGTAATGGGACTGCGATACTGCAGCGGCAATTTGACACTAACTGACTCTGGGGGGGAACTGACTAACTGACACTGACATCACCAGAGACATTAATACAGTGAAAAGTGTACTAATGACACTGGCTGGGAAGGGGTTAACATCTAGAGCAATCAAGGGGTTAAATATGTGCCTAACTATGTGTAATGTGTGTAAAGTGTGCTTCTTTTGCTAACTGATCTCTCAGTTTCTCATCCCTGCTTATGCTTCATTTAGGCATGACGACAGGAGCGATCGGTACAGATCACCCACCATGCTCATTCAGAAAAGGAATGCCGGTTAATTATATATTTTCCAGCCCCTTCCCCTCTCCTGAGAGGAGAGGAGGAAGCTGGCAGCACTGCAGGGGGAGACGGGAAGCTGGGGGAATCTGCACCACATGGGGTGATTAGGGTGTGCCCAGGCACACCCAGCACACCCTGTGCGCATGCCTACGGTCCTGGCCATGCTTTATTGGCCAAGACTTTCTGGCAGGCTCTAAACCCAGAAGTAGGGTATGCCGCTTTGCTTACAGCAGCCACTCGCCTGCAATACATTGTCTAATCCTTTAAATGCAAATGGTGAGAATACCTGACTTTGACTTTGCATCAGCCTCTTGTAGTCTACTGTACAGCAGACTTCAGAGAGGGGGAGGGAGAAGCAGGATAAGGAGCCAGTTGGGTGTGCAGCACTGCGAAGAGCATACTGAATGGAAGAGAGATAAAAATGACAGAAAGGTGAGCTCATTAGTCTTCCGCTTTTCCTTTCACTGTCCAGTCACAGGGTGGGGGTGGGAGAAGGCCTTATGTCCTGTACACAATACCGGTTTTCCTGTCGGAATAAACTCTGAAGGTTTTTCCGACGGAGTTCCAACGGAATTCCACTCAAGCTGTCTTGTATACACACGGTCACACCAAATTCCGACCGTCCAGAACGCGGTGACGTACAACACGTAGGGCGGGACTAGAAAACAGAAGTTCAATAGCCAGTAGCCAATAGCTTCCATCCCGTACTTTATTCAGAGCATGCGTTGTTTTTGGTACGTCGGAACAGCATACAGACGAGCTGTTTTCCGGATAGTAATTAGTTCCGTCGGAAAAATTTAGAATGTGTTCTCTATCTAAGTCCATCAGAATTTTCGACGTATAAAAGTCCAATGGGGCATACACACGGTCAGAATATACGATGAAAAGCTCCCGTGGGACTTTTTCTGTCGGACATTCCGCTCGTGTGTACACGGCATAAAAGTGTTATTGAGCTGCAAGTACAAATAAAAAGGAAACTGCAGCAGAGAAAGATCAGCTTCCATCCACTGCTAGAAAGGGCTGTGCTGTGAGACAGAGCTGTGTAAGTCTCAGGAAAGGATGGACAGAGATAAGAACCCTTTGGCAGGTAAAACAGCTCCCAAATAATTATTTTGTTTGCTTGTTTAGCTACTCGCCTGGAGTACTGAGAACAAAATAATGTTATTTATTTATTCTTTTTTTTTTATTTTTTTTTTTTTGTAATCTCCTCTGCAGGCAGTTGAGTGTTTAAATTGAATTTTCCTTTATTTTATTAAGTGGACATTCTTTCCTTGGTTAAGTTATCATCCCAAATGTGCACTTGGCCTTAGGAAAATGTTAACACATAGCTATTTTCGTTAGATAATATAATATATCTTGACAGGAGAAGTAACCAAAAGAGAAGTATAATAGTAGTAATTGTACATTTTTCTTTTTGATATCATTTTTTTTTCTTCGATTCTGAATCACTGATGCATTGAAAGAGGTAGAAAAACACAATTATTGAAAGGTCAGTGATCTTTAGCTAAATCTAGTAAACACAGGGGAACACAATATACATTTGTTGTTAAAATCTATGAAATGCCTCCGCTAACAGCATTAACTGGAGATGCACCTTGTATACCATTGTGCTCAGGAATCTAAAGAAATGCCAAGATAATAGTCAAAAGGCCAGCTGCAAAAAAAAAAAAAAGATACAAACCCCCCCCCCCCCCGGAATAATATGTATAACATAAGGGAAAGCCTTCAATCTTCGAGGCAATATGCTGATTTATAAAAACAAGAGCAAAAAAAAAACAGGAACAAAATGCATAAGATGTTGTGAATAGCAGCCATTAACATTTAGTTTTATTTTCTAGAATATGAAAGGTGAAGGTTGTTGGTTCCTTTTGCATTTTAGTTTTTTATTTTCTTTATCTGTTCTGAATCAGTCCTACATGATATAATGAGGATGATTTACTAAAGGAGTTTAGAATCTTCATACAATAAATTGTGTGAATATTCACTTCAATTATCCCATCATGTAAAAATCTAATTCCTGTTTGCTTATTTTTAGGGCTGTTACTGATTAAAATTTTCGTGTTCGATTAATCTATTTTTTTTAATCGATTAATCGACTAATTTAGATTAATTATAATGCACATACAGATCCAACTACTTTTAGCTGATTTAGCACCGTTGTTATGGTAATGGCCGAAGCCGGACATAGCGGGGCATGGCTAGGACGTCACACATCATAAACTCAGCCTCACCGTGCCCATAATCTCAGCCTTACCGCGCCCATAATTGCAGCCTCACCGTGCCCATAATCGCAGCCTTACCATGCCCATAATCGCAGCCTTACCGTGCCCATCATGCAGTCTCACCGTGCCCATAAACTCAGACTTACCGTGCCTATAATCGCAGCCTCACCGTTCCCATAATGCAGTCTCACTGTGCCCATAATTGCAGCCTCACCGTGCCGATAATGCTGCCTCACAGTGCCCATAATCGCAGCTTCGCCATGCCTATAATCGCAGCCTCACTGTGCCCATAATGCTGTCTCACCGTGCCTATAATCGCAGCCTCACCGTGCCCATAATGCTTTCTCACCGTGCCCATAATGCTGTCTCACTGTGCCCATAATCGCAGCCTCACCATGCCCATAATGCTGACTCACCATGCCCATAATTGCAGACTCGCTGTGCCTATAATGGCAGCCTCACCGTGCCCATAATGCAGTCTCACTGTGCCCATAACGCAGTCTCACCCTGCCCATAATGCAGTCTCGCCGTGCCCATAATGCAGTCTCACCGTGCCCATAATCGCAGCCTCACTGTAGTCAGTGCCTGGGTTACACAGTCTGCGGGCATCTCCCACTGTGTGTCTCGGAGCTGAGTGTGAAAACTTTGACGGGCTGTGAGAAAAATCCCGCCCTCCTCCTAGATCAGTTTGTGTGATAGACAGAACACTGCATCTATCATACGAGCTGATGTAGGAGGAGGGCGGGACTTTTCTCACAGCGCGGCCAAAGTTTTCACACTCAGCTCGGAGACACACAGCGGGAGATGTCCGCAGACTGTGTATGACATATAGTGGAGGAGGAGGAGGAGGGAGCGGAGTGCTGCAGCCACAGCTTAGCCCAAAGCGGCCCCAGGGCAGGCAGCCTACCGATCAGAAAAATTTTGATCTATCAAAAAAATTAACGATTAATCAAGGAATTAATTGTTAATTTCCGCAGCCCTACTTATTTTGTCTGCTCTTGATTGGGTAATTAAAGTGAATATTTACGCAATGTATTGAGTGATACTAAAGTCTTGCATTTTTTGGTTTAAAAATAACAAACATGTTATACTTACCTGCTCTGTGCAGTGGTTTTGCACAGAGTAGCCCCGATCCTCCTCTTCTGAGGTCCCTTGCGTGTGCTCATGGCCCCTCCCTCCTGCCGAGTGACCCCAAAACAAGCAGCTTGCTATGGGGGGCACACGAGCCGAGCCGCTGCTCTGTGTGTCCATTCAAAGTCGCGGCACCGCCCTGCCCCTTCTCTCGCCTCATTGGCTCACTGACTTTGACAGGGGTGGGAGTCAATGGTGCCCACTGTGTGTCTCAGCCAATCAAGAGGGAGAGTCCCGGACAGTCGAAGCTCTTGTGCAATATTTCTGGAATGAGATGGGGCTCAGGTAATTAGGGGGGCTGAAGGGGGCTACACACAGAAGGTTTTTTTTTTTATCTTAATGCATAGAATGTATTAGGATTAAAACACCTTCTGCCTTTTGAACCAATTTAAGTTAACACTTCAGAGATCAGGATAATGTAGTAAGATAAAGCAAAATTAAAGTGGTTTCAAAGGATGAAGTTTTTTTTTAACCTTAATGCATTCTACGCATTAAGGTACGTAAAAAAACCTTCTGCAAGCATCTCCCCCCTCAGCCCCCCTAAATACTTACATGAGCCTGATCTCGATCCAGCTAGGTACATGAGAGCAGTGGCTCTCTCAGCTCTCTCTCTCCTCATTGGCTTAAACACAGCATTGGATTGCTGCTGCTGTCAATCACAGCCAATGAGGAGGAAGTGGGGGTGGGGCTGAGTCCCGTTGTCTGTGTTTATAGACACGAGGCTTGGGAGCAAGCCTGCACAAGTCCCCTTATAGCAAGTGGCTTTCTATGGGGGCACTTGGCAGGGGGAGGGGCCGAGAGCGCTGGCAGGGGACCTGAAAAGAGTGAAAAGAGGAGGATCAGGGGTTCTCTGTGCAAAACCATTGCACAAAGCAGGGAAGTATAGCATGTTTACATATATAACATATACAATTCTTGTTATACTCACTGTGGAACCTAAGGGGTTAATCATCTGCATTGTGTAAAAAGGCTGCACAGATCCTCCCATTTTTCCACTGACTCCAAAACAGGTACAGAGTTACTGGAGTCAGGCTGCACATGCTCAACTTGGTGTGTATTGCTATAGAGTTTTTTTTTTCTTGGGAGAGTGCATGTGATCAGCATAGGGCCAATCAGCACTGTCCAGAAAGAGGGTCAGGGGTCCTGCATCCAGATAGGGCATCTCAGTGCAGTATGAAAACTCCTTCTACAAGCTTTAATGTTTTTTCAATGTTTGCTACAGATCCACTTGGCTAATTGATCTGCTCATAGAAATAAACTGGGAAGGGCCTTTTGTACTCCTTTCAGTTCACTTTTGTTGTAGAAAAGCCCACTCTCACTTTGCTAATCCATAAATGACTTAAAAATCCACCATGCAAAATAGATCACAGGGCTTGGTTTGATGTGCGCTGTAAGAAAGCTGGACTTCGAAGTGATTGGATTCTTAATGATGCAAACAGCTAGAAATTTTTTGAAGGCTGCTCATCATCAAACACGGGATGCCACACAAGGTCAAGGGAAAGTCTATAGTCTGATGATGGGGACAGTTTTGAGCCGCCAAAATGGGTTGGATATTTAACTCTATATCTTGTTCAATAAATCATTTACTAGACATATTTAGGTGTTTTGGTGCTCCTATTGTATTAGGACTAGATGTGAGGGATCTTAAGAGAGTTGCATATTACATCAAAGATAGTTGGGTGGATTTACTAAAATAGATGGGAATCTTTACTCACAAAATTGTGTAAATGTGCATTTCAATTACCCAATCATTTGAAAAGCATCTGCACATGATTGGGGAATCAAAGGGAAGAGGAATTTGATTTTCACATGATTGGATAATTGAAGTTAATATTCACACAATGCTTTGAGTGAAGATTCTCAACTTCTTTAGTAAATAAGCCTAATTACATTTGATCTCTAAGACAGTCATTCAGAATTCTGCAGTAATAAATCAAAATTCACAAAAATACACATTTTGAGATATCTCAGAGCTGTGAGGGTTGTGTATCAGTACACAAGTACCGGGGCTAAAGAATAACTTTCATAAAATATGTATTGTCGTAGGATTAGCACATTCAGCATACACATACAGCATATGCATTCAAGTCCTGAATTTGACTCAGATATGTTGTTGCTATTCAGCTGTCCCTGAATAATAACCTCATGCAAATTCACTGCTACTCACACATCCCCACCACATGCTTCATTGTTCCAAAAGTAGAACTCTCTGTAACAACACCAGTCTCCACTGGGCAACTCATACCGCACTTACCACCATCACCATCATTCTCCAAATTCACTGTCCTTCCTCCCACCACCATTTTCCCCTGTGATGGTCATTCACCTGACCATCTGCCCTTCTTTCTGCTCCTAATGTACTGTCTTTCTCTTTACCTTTCCTCTCCAGTATACTGCTCATACACTTGACCATCTGCCTTTCTCACTACCACCTAATCTACTTTCTTCTTCTCCACCAACACTCTCCCATAAGTTACTCATACGTCCAGCCATCTACACTGCACAGTGTGCCTAATGTTCTGTCCTCTTCTCCACCAACACTCTCCCATAAGCTGCTCATACACTTGACCATGTGTACTTCTCACTGTGCCCAATGTGCCGTCCTCTTCTCCACCAACACTCTCTCATAAGTTAGTCATACACCCGGCCATCTACACGTCTCACTATGCCTAAAGTACTGTCCTCTTCTCCACCAACACTCTCCCATAAGCTGCTCATACACTTGACCATGTGTACTTCTCACTGTGCCTAATGTACCGTCCTCTTCTCCACCAACACTCTCCCATAAGTTGCTCATACACCCCACCACCTGCACCTCTCTTTGCTCCAAATTTACATTCCTCTTCTCCATCAACACTCTCCCATATGCTGATCACTCACCCAGCCCTTGAACTATTAACTGATCCTAATGTAATGTTGTCTTACAACCAACACTCCCCCATAAGCTGCTCACACACCCAGCTACCTGCTCTTCTCACTGCTCCTAATGTATTGTCTTCTTCTCCTTTCAATCTCCCATATGACATTCACAATTGTTCCACCTTAACTGTCCACTATTTCAATGTGTCCTCCAGTCTACCAACACTCTTTCTTATGCTGCTCTCACACACTTTGCCACCTCTGCTGTCTTTAACTCCAAATGTACTGTCTTCCCAAACAACACCACTCTCTGGTATACTGTTCAAACATTTCCATCACCTTTACTAATCTAAATGGACTAGATTAGCTAAAGACACAGTATAGCAGACTTTGCTTGCTTTCGAACAATCTGTCTTTTCAACTTCCCGGCTTGATATGCAAATACAAAATTCTTTTGTAGTAGGGGGTTTACCTTGCACCCATCTCCCACATTTTTTCTACAAATAAAAACAGACAAGCAGCACCAATCTAAGTGTAGCAACACATTTAATTTAGTAGTAAGGCACTCACTGAAAGGATAAAAGCAGGTATGTCTTTATGGGTCTCGGATGAGCATCAGGGATCCAGAGCGATATCTAGGCAGCGCTGTGGGGTCTTGCTTGGTGTCCGGGGCTAGACTTGCATGGCGCCGGAGGAAGCCGTCATACAGGAGGTCCCTGGTCTTGGTGAGAGGAAGCAGTGACGTGCACGCGTTCGGAGCATGTGTGGTCCTTCATCAGGCATAATCCTTGGCCATCTTAGGTGTGGTATATAGGGCTGGCAGGGCAGGTGGGCCAATCAGATCACAGGACCATCCCTCTTTCAGTGACTACACAACCCAGGGAAGCCGAGGGGCTGGAGTTTGGCATATTATTATACAAAACATTTAAAACTTTATGTGTAAAAGTATGGTACATATGCACACAGACGCACACAAACAGAACACACAGAAAAAACAGAACACAAAGCTCACAGGATAACGGAAATACACTGCGCAAATACCGTGTGACAAAAAAAATTGCAATAATCGTCATTTTATTCCCTAGGGTCTCTGCTAAAAAAAAGGTAAAATGTCTAATGTTTTGGGGTTATAAGTCATTTTCTAGCAAAAAATGCTGATTTAAATTTGTAAACAAAAAGTGCAAGTTATTCATCATCAATTAGTGGTGCTTTCGGGGCTACCGCTACATAAAGAAAGATACAGTAACTGTTTAGAACTACTTCAAATTCTTTTTATTCTTTTTATTCCAGAGGCTAAGAGCACATTTGCGCTACATGTTCCTATAGAAGCTCTAGTGTACATCTTTTGAAACAGCAGTAATGCTTATATTACAGTAAACCACACACACAGCTACAAATCCCTCTATGCACCAAGAACTTAAATGTTGTCTAAGCAGTCTGTTATCCATAATGCTTATTGCAGTTTGTCGGCAGATACTCCATCACGCGTTCTACTTTACCTTCAGGCTCCAGTCCCCTCTTCAGTTGAGTTACTAGAACTCTAATACAGTGAATAATATATAAAAAGCTTTATGTCAGCCTGAAAATTAATAAGTGGAATAATACAAAAGAAAAAAACTGCAGTTACACTTCAGAATTACCTACCCCTTTCATTTCTGCGCTTTTATATATTATCAGTATCTTGGTATAAAGAGAAAAAAACATCTATATTCTGTGTGATTAAAATAAAATAGTTTTTCTTTGATACTGACTTTCGTAATTTCAAGATTTTTTTTTTTCTGTCTTACTGTCGAGCTTTCCAGCGAACAAAAAAAGATACCATTACTGCAGCGTAAAGATATGTTATCTTGTGGTATTACTTGTTCTACTTTCCAAGATGCAGTCTCACTTAGATGACATCTGAACTATGATTGCTGATCTCCTTTAGTTATATTTGAAAGAATTTAAGATTATGATATGCTTGCAACAGCCTTGCTCAAGGGCTTGCTTTACTTATTATTTAGGTGAAATAGATTTAACCACAGTAATGAATAATGTGTTCCCGGATTTCATTGGCAGCTACTTGGAGAGGAATTTCAGTGTTCTGTTTGCTGCTCTGTTAAAGTCGATTTTTCACTATTTTCCTTCCATGGCAAATAGAAAGCAATCCTCTCTATTTATTCCTCTCTCTTCAAAGGAATATATTTATCTATTAAGTCTAACTGAATGTCACATTTGCAGGCTACAAAATCACAAACCTTAGTTCAGTGTACTTTACACTTCCTTACTTTTGTGCTTACAATTTTTATTTTTTAACCACTTCGGCCCCGGAAGGACTTGCCCCCTGAAAGACCATGCCATTGTTTGTGATATGGCACTGCGTCGTTTTAACTGACAATTGCGCGGTCATTTGACGTTGTACCCAAACAAAATTGGCGTCCTTTTTTATCCACAAATAGAGCTTTCTTTTGATGGTATTTGATCACCTCTACGCTTTTCATTTTTTGCGCTGTAAACAAAAAAAAACCCGACAATTTTGAAAAAAAAAATAATATTTTTTTACTATATGGGAAAATCTCCCCCAGTGGGGTTTTTCAGCAGCCAAAATATGGGCGTTGAAAAAATAATAATATTTTAAAAGACTTTTTATTGAAAAAATGGCAACATAGCCTGGACACATGAACATTTAAAATATGAGATCTGGTCAGAGATATATAACACCATTCAAATTCCTACAAAAATGTACAAGCATACAACAGTACATGATATTTAATCAAACATCTGGCATGCAAACTCCCAACGCGTTTCGACATGCCTGGTCAAAGTCTTGCTCAGGGGATTGATTTGCTGTAAAGAATATATATATATATATATATATATATATATATATATATATATATATATATATATATATATTGTTTACACATGTTTAAAAGGTGACATAGAAGACAAATTTCCTTGTCATATTTTAAATGTTCATGTGTCCAGGCTATGTTGCCATTTTTTTCAATAAAACGTCTTTTTTTAAATATTATTATTTTTGTGCCTAATGTACTGTCCTATATTTATATATCCGCCTATATTTCTGCTGCGGAAAAACCTCACTGGGGGGAGTGGTAAAATGAAGCACATATATACATGCACTTCCATCCCTAATTCCAGAAATAATGAAGGGGGGGGTTTAGGACTTTAAATGAGACAAGTAACGACCAACTAGGTAAAATAATGTATTTGTAGGTTTATTTACACAAGCAAATAACATAGCACATTGCAATTGGTGTTACGTAAGTAATGGTCAAATCTTCTATACATACACAAATCATAAATAGGAAACAATTTTTGCATGTAAGAAAGTAAAAAAGTAACATCATGGCACATTGCAGTTGCCCGTGTTGTAAGACAATATATATTGTGTCATGGGGTCAATAAAAGTAGCAGTAGAGTGGAAAGTTAACTGTATATTAGGCAACATGACTGCATCCTACAGCTCGACGTGTTTCGTGGATTTGCTCCACTTCCTCAGGAGTGGATGCTAGCATATCTGTAAAATACATATAATACCAATATGGTTTAGATAAATAAACTAACCAATACATTATTTTACCTAGTTGATTGTCACTTGCCTCATTTAAAGTCCCAAGCCCCACTTCATTACTATCAAAATAACAGTATAGTACTATACTATATATGTTTATGTGGGTACACGGTATGCTTTTTTTTTGTTTTACAGAGCTACCCATACTAAAAAAACAGCATCCGATCAGCAGTTGCAGCCAATCGCTCAGCAAGCAATCTCCCTGCTGAGCCATTGACTGCAAGTGCTGATCAGATGCTGGTTTTCCAGCCGTGAGACCAGCTTCTGTCAGACAGGGAGCTGTACACACAGGCCAAAAAAACGATCATTTTAGGCCAATTTTCGGCTTGTGTGCACCCAGCCTAAGACCTGCATCTAAAAGGCTGCTCCTCTGGAAAGCTATCTGTGTTTTCATCACTTTTCAGAGCCATTTGACAGTCATTGTAACATCTCCTCATTGCCTGTTTTTGCCCCCATAATTACCGCTCAAATTTACCTCAACTGCGTGCATTATATGCGGCTGTGGGGTATTTGCAATGCTTCCTCATTCTCTTGAATTGGTCACGTTCAGTAGACTGAGGGTGACATTTTAGATAATTCTTAAGCCTCGTACACACGATCAGATTGTTGGCCAACAAAACAATGGACTTTTGTCCGAAGCTCGTTGGCCCAAAATTGTCTTGCATACACACGGCCATACAATTGTTGGCCAACAAATACGAACGTAGTGACATCCTACGTTGTTTTTCAGTTCTTTAGCGCCACCCTTTGGGCTCCTTCTGCTAATTTCATTTTAGTAGAAGTTTGGTCAGTGTTGATTCGCGCTTTTCATTTAGCACTTTTCATTTTGCACTCTTCATTTCACGCTTTTCAGTTTGCGCTTTTTCAGTTTGTTTCTGAATGGCTGTTTGTCAACCAGCCATGTTGCGGAATTGGAGGAGATAACGTGTTATTTATTATTGGCCTTGGAGTTATTGCTTTGATATTTTTTTTTTTGTTGAATAATGATTTGATTTGTTATATTTTCTATATTTTTGGATGCATAGAATGCACTTTTTGGTTAAGTTCTATTGGCAGATAGCATGTCTAATTGTATTTGTTTTCTTTTTTTAATGCACAATAAAAAATTGTGTAGAATAATACTTGGCTATGTGTTTTACTTCAAATGACAGTTTGGGAGTCGGCAGTTACATTTAAAAAACACAATGTAAAATTGACAAGGGACACCAACATAGTTGTATCTTTAATCTTAAAAACTACGGGATAATGGTGTTGTGGTAACTTGCCCAAATAAAAACAAAAAAAAAAAAGCATAACAATATTATTCTTGATATCACTAGAAAAAAAAGCCTTTGAAAATTTGTTTGCAATAACTCCATCAGGATCACCAGCAAAGCAGCTTCATTATTATCCCAAGATAATTAAAGAAGAAGAGAATTGTGCGCTGCATTTCGAGATTTCATAATTTTCCGTGTCACAAATGTTAATTCTCCATTACGAACGCTAGTTTACAAGACCGACCGCTTCTGGCTTGTCCTTGCTTCTGAGCATGCGTGTTTGTATTTTGGACTTTTGTCCGACGGACTTGTGTACACACGATCGGAAAATTTGAAAACCTGCTAGCCAACATTTGTCCAACAACAATTGTCTGATGGAGCATACACATGGTTGGTCAACAGCCTGTCATCGAACATTTCCCGTCGCAAAGTCCGATCGTGTGCATGAGGCTTTACCGTGAGTGTAAAACAAAGCACTGTGACTGTGGCATATGAACAGCCTAAGCGAGAGCGGTTGGGGGAAGGGTGTTAAAATGAATCTCAACCACTCATTATGAATGTCCCCCAACCACAAGTCTAAATGAGCACTAGATGTTATATGTAGGTGTAACATTTTTACTGGATACTTTAGTCTGCATGGATTTCATATTCCTAAAGTGATATTAAAGGCAAAAAAATAACAAACATGTCATACTTGCTCTGGTTTTGTGGGTCTGAGAAATGAGCTTGTGGTTCACGGTCTGACCTCATTATCAACTATGCCAATTAGATCATGGCAAAGCCTAATACTCTCTTTTTTGTTAAACTTGTGCATAAAATAATCAAAATAATCAAAATAGCCTTGACATCATAGTTCACATCAGCTTATTAAAATGAATTATGACATGTTTGGGTGAATGATTACAATAGTTACCCCCTACACTATCAGCTCTCCTTTGAAATTCATAATTGGTGACAACACCAGGTAGCTCATACAGTACATAATGTAAACTAATGTTCCCTTTGTGTATATCAAACATGTACACTTTAGGTAGAGATTACCAAGTTGTCATCTGAAAAATAGTTTTGCAATACAAAGTGGTGTATTATCGCAGTACGGAACATTGTTTCACTTCCAAGATAGGAACAATGCGAGTACTATGTTCACGGGCACATTTATTACTATGTCACCGAATGTCATAACAAAGAAGCTCTCTGTAGGAGGGGGCAACGTGGTCTATATATTTCATTTCATCCGCTATTCTGTTTAAAGTTTAATGTCATTTACCTTAAACCAAACTAAGTTCATAAATATACTTCCTGCCCTTATCAAGAGCGCTTTGATGGATGGAAATGTACAGGCTGAGTATGAAAACATAACAAATTGGCCATTTTTGAACATTATGATGTACTTATATCCATTATGCCTTCAAATAATGTATAATGTTTAAAAATTAAAGTTGAACTTTAGCCAAATATAATAAACACAGTTCAATAAAGGAAGAAATTTATTACAAAAATCCTTAACCGCTTGCTCATTATACTGCGGCAATGTGGCTCGATCCTGTGAAACGCCGTAGCTGTACGTTGGCTCTTGAACTCGCTTTTGTGGGCGCTCCCATTGGCCAGCGGGGGAGCAGATTACAGCAGTATTCTGGAGCCCCAAAGCCACACAGGTTGCGTATAGTCACCTGTACAAATTAATTAAAGGATACTGCTGTATGTATCTGTACATAGGTAAACACAATTTCAAGTGTACTATTTGAACACAGAGGACAAGGGGGCACTCTTTATGTCTAGAGGAAAAAAGATTTAATCTCCAAATACGGAAAGGTTTCTTCACAGTAAGAGCTGTGAAAATATGGAATAGACTCCCTCCGGAGGTGGTTCTGGCCAGCTCAGTAGATTGCTTTAAGAAAGGTCTGGATTCTTTCCTAAATGTACATAATATAGCTGAGTACTAACATTTATACGTAAAGTTGATCCAGGGAAAATCCGATTGCCTCTCGGGGGATCAGGAAGGAATTTTTTCCCCTGCTGAAGTAAATTGGATCATGCTTTTCTGATTTTTTTTTTGCCTTCCTCTAGATCAACTGTGGGTATAGGATTTGGTATATGGGATTGTATGATATTTTTTATTTTTATTTATTTATTTTTTATTTATTTTTTATTTTTTTATGGTTAAACTAGATAGACTTGTGTCTTTTTTCAACCTGACTATCCAATTGCCTCTCTGGGATCAGTAAGGAATTCTTTCCCCTGCTGAAGCAAATTGCATCCTGATTTTCTGTTTTTTTTTTTTTTGCCTTCCTCTGGATCAACTGTGGGTATATGGGATTGTATGATATTTTTAATTTTATTTATTTATTTATTTTTTATTTATTTTTTATTTTTTTATGGTTGAACTAGATAGACTTGTGTCTTTTTTTAACCTGACTAACTATGTAACTATGTAAGTGTAAGCATGTGTTTGCTTGGATGCACACCTCTGAAAGTAGACTGCCTGTGTCCAGGGGTATACATTTGTACGTACGCATATGCATGTTTACGATTTGGAGCTGTGTATAACCACATACAGCCACATACATTTTATTTTTTGCGATAAAAACAAAAAAAGACCAAAAATTTTGAAAAAAAAACCCAACATTTTTTACAAGATGGTTCCTGAGTACCAAAGGGACAAAAGTGAACCACCTACCCTTCCAGAAGCTGATACTGCTACTACAGCATCCAGCGGGCATACAGTTATGACATGTGGAGGATTGGATTTAGCCAAGCTGGCCCTCTGTATAACTTGTTATGTCATTTTTACTCAAGTTCTGGTTTGGAAAGAAAACAATTAGCATTGATCAAAGGCCATTATTATTTCCGGAAAATTACAATGCAGCGCTTGTAATTTCTACACACACACACAGTACACACACACAGTAACGTGCATAAATAAAGTGCTACAATTCATAATAATCAAAATAAAACTAAGGAAAGGCTTATATATATATATATATATATATATATATATATATATATATATATATATAAAAACAATTCTATTCATATAATAAGGGCTTGTTACCACTAAATGGCATCAATCTTTAAAAAAGTGCTTGTAGTGCAAACGAAGTCCCAAAATGTATGCAAAGGTTAACATCAATCTTCCTCTTCAGTGAATTCATACAAAAAGTGTAGAAGAGATCCTCTTTATCGCAAGCAGTGCACCATACCACCACCTCTAGAATGTACTCACCAGATAGATGAGATGTATAAGCAGATACATACAGATACACTATATTACCAAAAGTATTGGGACGTCTGACTATGTAACTCTGTTATATAGTTTTGCAAATAAATAATCTTTCTTCATAAATTTAGGTCACAACATATTCTACAACATTTTTTGGGTGAAAATAACCCAAATCAGTGTATATTATTTAGTCTGTAGAAAAGTTTTAGAGTCCACAATCTATAGTATATCTGAAAATTATTCAATCCTGATGTACCGATGGTCTATCTCATTTCTTGAGGCCCAAAAATACCAAGACAGTACAAATACCCCCAAATTACCCTCTTTTAGAAAGTAGACAGTCTGAGGTATTTAGTAAGAGGCATAGCAAGTTTTTTGATGTTGTAATTTTTGTCTTAATTTTTTGGACAATGAAGAAATTAAAAGAAATTGTTTTTTTTCTTTTTACTTTTTCAAAAATATGTATACTGTATCATCATATAACAGGTGTGGCAGTGATCAGGGACTAGTGGCATTATGTAAAAAATATATATTTTTTAGATATATACTGTGTCTGTGTCCAAATAGTACCATAGTAACACTGTATCACTCTGGGGAGGTGGTCAGGATTTATTTTTTTTACACACTATGACTGTTTTTAACAGAGATACTCACTGTTATAAGTGATTATTTTTTCTGAACAAATCGATTCATTCAGTGTGTATTGTTGTGGTTAGCTGTGATTGGCCATGATTAATCACATGGTACAGATGGGATGTGATTGACCTTGTCTGTACCATGTGATTACTGTGACCAACCACAGAGATCAACACAACAGTACACAATGAATAGCATGAATGGAAGCCATACATTGTGTACAATTGTCATGTGATGTCCTGTGATTGGTCACAGCAATCACATGGTACACTGATCTGTCATCGGCTGTGTCACAGCGGGTGACAGATTGCACTGCAGAACAGCCTGTGGGGCCCAAGCAAGGCACATTCTGGGAGGACATCATATAACATCCAGTCAGGATGACGAATGTCCTGCCCGGCCATCATGTGACTATAGGTCAAGCGGGAACCGGTTTAAGTGACACTATATAATATCCTTAATCTCCAAAAATAATACATACACATCCACTACCTAATGGCCATGTAATCTATTTTCATTAAATTATTTCTCGCTACTTGTTTTCTGCCTTCTTGTAATGGACCGGTGAGCTCCTGAACCTCCTCTTCTTTCCCTGACTTCAGTTTGTTTGGAATAAGCAGTGCACATTAGTTGTGGTCATGTGCACTGCTCTATGCATACTACAGATCCCTTAATCCATAGTCCCTAGTCCATCTTAGAAGCAAACAAGAGGATGGCAAACATACAGTGGGACCATGGAAAATGAACACAGCCACCCTCTAACAGGAAGTCAGATAACAGCGGGAAAAAAGAGGGACTTGGCAATTTGGAGGAGACTAGGAGCAGTAGAAAAGGACTTTTTTTGGGTTAAGTATATAGGCAGGTGTAGGCTGCAGTTTTTCCTCCAACATGAAGGTGGCACTGTGCCATTTCTTTAGGCTGATAGGAGACTATTGACTTTTTAAAAAACAGAGTTTAGTTCTCCTTTAAAGGAAGCATAGGGTTATATTTTTTGTCTATTCCAGGCTTTAGAACAAAATACTGCTCCCTATTTATGGTGTATTTTATATGCTGCACTACCATTATATTAATTTAATAAAAGAGCTGTTTTTTAAAAAGGACTTGATTGAAGTTCCCAGTGCGGTTTTCTTTGTAGGAGAACTGAAAACACTGCTAGTGATACATGTCCTTAATTCAAGTGGTACATTGCATGATTTGGGATTTGAAAGGAAACAATGGTGTATTTTCCTTGAACACATGTGTTGAGTAACTATTAAGTTATTTACCTTAAAAGCCCAAGAACAAAAATGTTATATATTATAGCTTACCAGCCTTTCAATGTTATGGCTATAGTAGTTTCCTTTTTTTTTTTTTTTAAACATGAAACATTTTCTTTTATTAGAACAATAAAGAAAATATACATATAAAATATATGCATAGCAAATGTCAAATATGTTAAACAATATTACAGGTGATTATCACACATAGACATCCCATGATATTTCATACATAAACGTGAAACACTTATTGACATTTAAAGTGGATGTAAATGAAAAATAATGTTTAATTAAGGCTTGTAACTTGTACAGTATAGGATTTCATGTCATCTGTGCCCTGTCTTGCCACAAAGAATTATTCCAGCTCTGAGCAGTCCTCTTATCTTTTTTCAGTGAGATAAAAATGGACAGACAGAGAAATAGCAGTCAGTTCTTCCCCCGTGCTGTGAGTGACAGGTGATTTACATATCTCATACATGAGCCTTAGAGAGGCTCTGCCTCTCTGCCTCTCACAGCTCCCACACACAGCTCTGTAGAATCATCCTATGTAGACTGCAGAGTATGTGCACATGCGCAGGAGTGACATGGGGCCATGAGCGCACTCTGCTTCTTCACAGAACATGCTCTGGAAATCCTGTGCATGCACTTTAGTCTCCCCTGGCACGAGGTTCATCCTTGCAACGCTGGCTGGCCAGGGGAATGTAGTGGTGGGTGGAGGAGTCTTCTGACATAATGACTCCGCCCACCGAGCGCCGGACAGCAGATCCGCCCATATTTGGGAATATTGCGGGGCTCCACTAAGCTAAAGGGGTGAATTATGACTGGTAAGAATGCATGCAGGAGGCATGTATATCCTTCTAGATATGCCTTATGTTATCAAATTAGAAACAATGACAGTGGGTTTACATCCACTTTAAGCCATATCAGTGTAGCACTAACTCTCGGTGGAGCTGCTGGTTTATTGCGTGCTGTTACCGTCACCTTCGCTACCTCTATTTCACCGGGGTCCCGTTGAGTTTATCACCATACGATGTAGGCACCGGACACTTGAGTATCTTTTCCAATGCTTTAATAAACATGAATTGAAGGATGTAGCAGGAAAGAGGTAGAAGGAGAGCTGCAGGGAAGTTCAAATACCTTTTCTTGGTGTAGCATTAGGAATTTAGATCTTGTTGATGAATATTCTATCTCTTTAGAGTTGAATCTTTACCTGCCTGGATAGATTCCTCTCACTAGCAGCCAGTACGTAGCACGAACAAAAGTCTCTGCCACAGACTTGATCAGAACAATACCCGTACGATCCTCTGCCACAGGATGTAATGGTATAAGATGAATAGCAAACACAGCACTAGAACCTTTAAGCCGACCAGGCAGTACTATGTGATAGGGTTACTTTAGGATATGTCCTCCAACTGAGTCACCAGGCCCCTCTCCAGACCAGCACTCTGCATGATCCTTCCATGACGGGTCCTCCCCTGGGATCTTCTCAGTTGTCCAGCTTCTTCCCTCTAGGACAGACAGCCCAGGACCATTCCTCTGCCGCTGTGGTAGGCCCCAGACAGGCTTCTGGGCCCACCCACACGCTGCAGCTACGTGGGCCTCCCGGACAGAGGACCACGAGGGAGTACTCTTAGCACATACCTGTCGGCCAGGAGGGCCAGCAGGTGGAACGAAACGAACCCCAAAACATGGCGTCTGTCCCATAAATACCCTCTCCCAGAATGCAACTCGGAGGAGCACTCATACACTTCAGCGTGTTGCCTTTCCAACACCGACCCATGGTGACAATGACACCCACAGGCACAGTGTGAAACTACATGCAACTCATGCGAGCTGGAACAAAGGCAAATCTGACTATATATGAACAGATAACCCACTAAATTTACCTATCAGCGGTAGATTGAAAATCTACCAGCGCTACATCAGGTTATACAACTTTCAAGGTACATTATACTCTTGTAGTCTCTCCTCCCACATTTTACACATTGTGTTAGTAGTGACACTAAAGGTCCAAAGTTTTATCATGTAGTAATATCCAGTTAAGTGCAGGTTTCAGGGATCTGTAGCCACCTATCCCAGATCTTATTGTATTTTGATGGGCATCCTCGATGAGAGTATATGAGTTTTTTAAAGGGTAGATTGTTATTCACTTCTACTATCCAGTTAGTGAGCTCTGGTGGGTTAGGTCTCATCCATAGCTTGGCTATGACTTTCCACACAGAAAACAGTGTTTTATTTAGGAAAATTTTAGTGAATTTATCCATATCCGGTTCTGGGGAAATACCCAGAAGGCACGGCTTGGGGTGTAGTGTCAGGGGGGAAACCATGGTATTGTGTAGAAACTGCACTATTTGTGTCCAGAATCCCTGAGCTTTTGGACAGCTCCAGATTAGGTGATAGAACGTCCCTGTTTCTTGTTTGCACATTGGGCAATTAGTGGATTTATATATATCTTGTTTATATCTGAAAATTCAAGGCTTACCTATAGGTACAGTAAATATCTCCTAAACGTGTGCCTTATACTTACCTGAGCCCCGAAATTTGCGTGACGGGAACCAGCACACCAGCTCCGGCCGGTGTCTTGTGTCCTGAATGGATAGATTGATAGCAGCGCAGCCATTGGCTCCCGCTCCTGTCAATCAAATCCAATGACACGGCGACCTGGGGGGGTGGGGCTGAATCATACATACGGCGGCTATGGACGCTGAATGATGGACTCGGGAGTACGCCTGCAAGGGGGTTATCTAATGCGGGGAAGAGCCACGAGAGCCGCCGGGGGACCCCAGAAGACGAAGTTCTTGGCCACTCTGTGCAAAACGAGCTGCACAGTGGAGGTAAGTATGACATGTTTGTTATTATAAAGAAAAAGAAAATGAACCCTTACAAACACTTTTATTCCTTATTCTCCTTCATTTAATAATTATTTTCCTGCTGATTTATTTTTTTTTTTGCTCACTTCTATTCATAAACAAGCTAAAATAAGTGCGCTTGCAATCAAGTTACCAAATATAAAAAAATTGAATAATAATAATAAAAAATCATGAATTGCCTTTACATAAATAGTAAAAAATAAAAACCAATGATGAATTATGTGCATTTACAACTAAGTGACCCAAAAAAATTAATACATCATGATTAAAGTTCATAAATTGCTTGTGAATAAATAATTTGTGAATAAATAATTAAGTCCATTCATAAAGGCTTTGATGAGAACGAGCAAATCTCGTGGAGGAGAGTCACACATCCACAGTTCATCGGTCCCAGCCCGTGTGAAAGGAAAACGGGAAGAAGGGAATGTGAGGGAAGTGTCCAAGCAGATGGTGGATCCAGATGGCAGTAAGATTAAGCCCTTACGAGAAGTGGTGGACCTCCTTTATAGCAAGGTCATATGCACATGCAGATACGGCCCTCTGCAGGGACAGATGGATTCCAGCGACCAGATCCTCAGGTGTTCATGGCGTTCCAGGGGGAGGCTACTCCAAGGTATCAGCCTAGGGAGAAACACTCACTGGTCCAGAGGGCAGGATCCACCTGTTTCACTCCAGTTCTCCTGGAGTGAGACAGGAGGATCCTGCCCTCTGGACCAGTGAGTGTTTCTCCCTAGGCTTCCACCACTTTTGGTAAGGGCTCAATATTACTGCCATCTGGATCCACCGTCTGCTTGGACACTTCCCTCACATTCCCTTCTTCCCTTTTTCCTTTCACACGGGCTGGGACCGATGAACTGTGGATGTGTGACTCTCCACGAGATTTGCTCGTTCTCATCAAAGCCTTTATGAATGGACTTAATTATTTATTCACAAATTATTTATTCACAAGCAATTTATGAACTTTAATCATGATTTATTATTTTTTTTGGGTCACTTGGTTGTTAATGCACATAATTCATCATTGGTTTTTATTTTTTACTATTTATTTAGAGGCAATTTATGAATTTTTATTATTATTCAATTTTATATATTTGGTCACTTGATTGCAAGCGCACTTATTTTATCTTTTTTTATTCTTATTACACTGATATTTGTGTTTTTTTGTTGCAGCTGCAGTTTAGTGTTTACACAGTGGTTTGCTCTTTAGCGCGTTTTTTTTTCTTTTTTGTATTTATTCATAAACAATTAATAATTAAAACTTTTTTGTTTGCTTTGTTTGTTAATATTTTTTTTTACCTTTAACATATATTTTCATGTTCACATTGAAAAAAGCTCAAAATTAAAAAAAAATCATTTCATTTGTAAATAACTTTTCAATGCTTTGTACCATTGCTATCGGTAATTGGTATTGGCGAGTACTAAAAAAATATTGGTACTCATACTCGTAAAAAAAAAAAGGGTATCGTTGCATCCCTAGTTATAATCCTCCCTTATTCTATCCAAAAGAATTAAAAAAAAGTTTCCTTTAGTTTAATTTAAAGTATAACTCAGAGCAAAACTTTTTTCATTTTGGATAGAGTGAAAAGGGTTTAGCAGACCCTAGCAGGTTTTTATTGCTGTCAATCTGACACATATGGCAAAAAAAAAAAACTGACGGTATAATATCCTTCCCTTACTCTATCCAAAAAGAAAAACATTTTTTGCCTTTAGTTCTACTTTAAAAATGTTGCAGTGTTGCAAATCTCTGGCTACTGATGAGGAACCTGGATATACTAGAAAGGTTGATTTGAAGTAGACATGTGCAGATCGGTTTGTTAAGTTACTAATTTCATTTTGTTGCATTCATAACAACATTTGTTTTGTTTATTCGTTTTCGACCGGATCCATATTTTTCTTTTGGATTCAACATTTTTTAATCAAATTTGAATTGAAAATATTGAAGCGATCTAACTTCATTGTAAAGAATAGCTGGTTCTATCCCATTTGAAACTCAAAATTTGGAAGATGGCTATGTTTGTTCTAATCTATTCTATTCTAATCTATTCTATTTGAAATTCAAATTTTGGAAGATGGCTTCTATTCTATTCATTTTTTTCTATTCTATTCTGTTTTATTCTGATCTATTCTATTCTTTTTGAAATTTGAATTTTGGAAGATGGTTATATTCTAACACCCACAGCCTTTGAAGGAAATCAGCAATACTCAGTAATATGTTTACGTTTCAAATTTGTGTTCTAATTCGATTTTGGTTTCAAATTCATTTAGAATTTTATTCAAGTTTGATTTGAATTTGGATAATTCGTTATTCGATACATCTGAATCTCTGAATAACAAAAATTTTGTCTGAATTTCGATTTGGTATGAAACAAACCGCACAGGCTCTATATACAACCAAAACATGTAGTGTGATCCTGAACACATAATATTTTGATATTGGATCTGGTAAAGGTGGTAGTTGTACCTGAAGTTAATATCATTCCAAGGAGGTGATTTGAAAAACTCTTTGAGTTTTGCAGCTCCTATTAGCAGAAAAATCCTATAACTTTCACAATGGGAAGAGTAGGAGGACCCATAGAACTTGCGTATTACAACAGGCACATTGACTATAATAGAAAACCAATATTGCACACAGCTTACAGAAAGATCAAATCCTTTGCCCTGCCGCTGGCCATGAAGAGTGGGCTTGTACTGTACTTTAAGGCTATACTGAAATTGCTTCCTCTTGCTATCCTTGTGAGTGCAATATTGTTTTTTATTATATTACTTGTGTCTGTTGTAATACACAAGGTCTGTGCACCCTCTCTTTTGCTCTTCTTGTTGGGTCACTTTGATATGTCTAACATTTTTTACAGGCTTGTCCTTTATTTTTATATAAAAACACAATTTCTAAATTAGCGCCTAGAAAGATCTCCGTTTAATTGCAGTTCTTCTTTAACACCTGCTGAGGAGATATTGGTCACATAGAGAGTGTGTTATTTACATGAGAGCTTGTGAGTAAGCCGACCCATAGATTAGCATTGCAAAAAAGAACTATACACGACCATTGCACAACATTGCAAATGAAAAGAAGTATGTATTTTGCACATAACTGACATACATTTACTAAAACTGGTGCACACAGAATCTGGTGCAGCTGTGCAGTGTAACCAATCCGCTTCTACCCAGATAGCAAGCAATTGTTCTGCAAGTTTGAAAATGACTTGCTAAGCTATTGCTAGACTTGCCAGGCTTCACAGGTTTGTTGCGAAATTGAAGCAAGTCCACATTGCATGACTCCGGATCAACTTTCTTTGCAAACATTCTGCAAGTCTGCTGCAAGTTCTTTTCAGTTAAGTTGTGCAATAGTCCTCCTACCACGGGGGGGCACTGTGGCTGAGTTTTCATGCTATAGACTTGCAGAGCTCTTGCTGTAGACTCACCACTGCAACTTTGCTTTTGCTAGAGATTTGCCATGCAAATTTGCTACAAATTGGTAAAGTGTCAACTAGAAATTGTGCAGCAATTTAACAGACTTACAATTCAACACTGCCACAAATGTGTGGAAAGTTATCCTTGCTATCTGGGTAGTTTCATTGTCAAACCCTAATTGAACAAGTTGAAGTTGGAATCTGATTAGTTACTCTGCACAGCTGCATAGATTCTTTGTGCACCAGTTTTAGTAAATCCCCCCCCCCCCCCACTGATAAGATTATTTATATCAAGAATAAATATTGTAATGTTATTTATAAAACAAGAAAACAACTAAATATCCCTTTAACCTCTTGGCGCCAGCCTTATGCATACATGCGGCCTCTCAGTGGGGGGGCTTAACACAGAGCGGCCGCATATATGCGTCCCTGTGTTTACAACTTACCATGTTGAGAGTGTGCTCCCTGCACGCTCTCAGCACAGTAGCTGTGGGGATCGGTAAGCTTTCCAATCATTTGACCGCTGTAACAGCCAATCATAGCGATCACATGACATTGAATGCCCATCTTCATCTTCCTGCTTTTAAGACTCTTAAAGAGCCAGTAGGTGGTTGGCAGGAAGGGTTAAAGAACATCTAAAAGGTCCAGTATGATAAACTAGTTCCGAATCCAGGTATTATGGGGTGTACAAGTCTCATAAAGTAAAAAAAAAGTCTTCCCTTACCTTCCCTGAACCAAATCCCCCTCCATTTGAGTCTCACAAGCTCCCCTTCCCAGAGACTGCTGCTCACAGTGGGTGGGTTTCAGAAACAGAGGTAGCCAATCCAGAAATCAGTGGGCGGGACTAAGTGTGGCTAGGTACTGAGTAATAAGATACAGCAGTGACGGCCCATCCATAGGAGGCGCACAGGCGCCTCCCCCCTATCCATGTGCGTGGCCCCTAATCTACATGCAAAGAGCTGGACGCATGGATTTCAATGGGTTTTTTTTTTAAGCACATGATTAGAGCCTGAGGCTCTAATTCCCTTCAAAAAATGGTGGGCTCTGGCGCATTAGCACTGCGCCCTGAGCCCACCCAGTTGTGTGACAATAGTAAACTAACATTTGCTATTGTCTTTCTGATTCTCCTCCCAGCCAGTTAGGAAGCAGCTCCTGAGTCACAATTGGCTAGGGAGTCTTAGAACTCCCGGCCAATCGGGTCTCAGAGTCAGGCCCCACTTCC
This sequence comes from Aquarana catesbeiana, assembly GCF_042186555.1. Lineage (NCBI taxonomy): Eukaryota > Metazoa > Chordata > Amphibia > Anura > Ranidae > Aquarana > Aquarana catesbeiana. The sequence goes on along the minus strand of NC_133334.1, from coordinate 245,476,426 downwards.
TGTTCGGCTGGGAAGAGAAGCTACGTCTGTTCGGCCGGCCAGATAAGCCCCGCCTCTTCCCTCGGTTGGATCAAGGAGCAGCAGCCTTACCCCTCCTCATCTCCTAAGGTAAGGCCGCCTTCCCGTCTGTCACAGCGGCGCACAGCGTTGCGAGTGAAGGGGGGTTTGTTTGCGGCCCCCCCAAAATATTGAGCACCAGCCGTTACTGATATACATGCTTGTTAATTAAGCAGTGACAATACTGAAAGTCACTCCCCTGAGAACATCTTCCTATCCCACTTTAGTGCAACCAGGCAAAGCCTACACAAGAGTGACAGCTTTGCTCTGAATTCAGGAGTAGTGCAGCATTGTTGCCACCCCATCACAGGAAGCTGCATTAGGTGGACTTCACTGGCAGGATCAACAAGTATATGTGGGACTTTGCAGGGCGACTAAGACAAACCCATTTCATTTAAAATATAAATGAAAAGCAAAATGATTGTGTATAGATATAAATATATAAATACCTTTTTCTCCTTTTTTATAACTGATCACATTCCCTCTGTTCTCAGCTGCATAAGAGCTGGGAGAGGAGAAACAGCAGGACGCTGATCTTCCTGTGAAAGGCTGTGTGGGGGGGTGGAGGGGTGTCAGGAAAAGTCTGATCATTGGAGGAGAGCAGACTGAGTTCCCAACACAGTTAGAGAACTGACCATACTGTGCTCTCCTGCTTAGTGTGCTCAGTTTTTCTTAGGAAAGCAGAGGGACTGGCAGGAACACCAGGGATTTCACACAAAGGAAGCAGTACAACATAAATAAGAGACTTTTTCATGCAAGTACAGCAGGCACATATCAGGAATATGAAATGTTGGGTTTACATACTGTATTCTTTAAAGTGGAAGTAAACCCTCCCATCGTTTTCAGCCAAGGAAGCTGCCATCTTGGCCTTTGTTTAATCTTCAACTGCCATGATACTGCACATGTGATCAGTTATGACATCAGCCATTGGATGTTTGACAGTCTGATTGAGAGCCCAACCAATGTGACAGTTACATTGTCAGTACCTTCCGGGAATGTAACAGTTTTTTTAAACGGTTAAATCAATAGGTTTACTTCTGCTTTAAGTGCTTCAGCACATACACTATACTACCAAAAGTATTGGGACGCCTGCCTTTACATGCACATGACCTTTAATGGCATCCCAGTCTTAGTCCGTAGGGTTCAATATTGAGTTGCCCACCCTCTGCAGCTATAACAGCTTCAACTCTTCTGGGAAGGCTGCCTACAAGGTTTAGGAGTGTGTCTATGGGAATGTTTGACCATTCTTCCAGAAGCGCATTTGCGAGGTCAGGCACTAATGTGGACAAGAAGACCTGGCTTGCAGTCTCCGCTCTAAATTATCCAAAAGGTTCTATCGGGTTGAGGTCAGGACTGTGCAGGCCAGTCAAGTTCCTCCACCCCAAACTCACTCATCCATGTCTTTATGGACCTTGCTTTGTGCACTGGTGCACAGTCATGTTGAAACAGGAAGGGGCCATCCCCAAACTGTTCCCACAAAGTTGGAAGCATGAAATTGTCCAAAATGTCTTGGTATGCTGATACCTTAATGCCCCGTACACACGGTCGGACTTTGTTCGGACATTCCGACAACAAAATCCTAGGATTTTTTCCGACGGATGTTGGCTCAAACTTGTCTTGCATACACACGGTCACACAAAGTTGTCGGAAAACCCGATCGTTTTAAACGCGGTGACGTAAAACATGTACGTCGGGACTATAAACGGAGCAGTGGCCAATAGCTTTCATCTCTTTATTTATTCTGAGCATGCGTGGCACTTTGTCCGTCGGATTTGTGTACACACGATCGGAATTTCCGACAACGGATTTTGTTGTCGGAAAATTTTATCTCCTGCTCTCCAACTTTGTGTGTCGGAAAATCCGATGGAAAATGTCCGATGGAGCCCACACACGGTCGGAATTTCCGACAACACGCTCCTATCAGACATTTTCCATCGGAAAATCCGACCGTGTGTACGGGGCATTGGAGTTCCCTTCACTGGAACTAAGGGACCAAACCCAACCCCTGAAAAACAACCCAACACCATAATCCCACCTCCACCAAATGATATGGACTTGTTCACAAAGCAAGGTCCATAAAGACATGGATGAGTGAGTTTGGGGTGGAGGAACTTGACTGGCCTGCACATAGTCCTGACCTCAACCAGATAGAACACCTTTGGGATGAATTAGACTGCGAGCCAAGCCTTCTCGTCCACATCAGGGCCTGGCCTCACAAATGTGCTTCTGGAAGAATGGTCAAACATTCCCATAGACACACTCCTAAACCTTGTGGACAGCCTTCCCAGAAGAGTTGAAGCTGTTATAGCTACAATGTGTTGGCCAACTCAATGTTGAACCCTACAGACTAAAGCCTCGTACACACAATTGGATTTTCAGCAGAGAATTGTGTGATGACAGACTGTTTGCCAAAAATCTGACCGTTAGTACACTCCATCAGACAATTGTTGTCCAACTTCCCGCCAACAAATGTTGGATGGCAGGCTAGTAAATTTTCGGCAGACAACGGTCTGTTGTCAGATTTTCCTATCGTCCGTACACAAGTCCGTCACACAAAAGTTGAAAGTACAAACACGCATCCTCAGAATAAATACTCACCAAACACAACATTAGCAGAATGTGCCCAAAGGGTGGCGCTTAAGAGCTGAAATTCCTCATAGTACGTCACTACGTTTGTGTTTGTTGGCCAACAATTGTGTACCATTTGTATGCAAGACAAGTTCCTGGCACACGCCCTTCAGACAAAAGTCTGACGCTTTGTCTGCCAACAATCCGATCCTGTGTAGGAGGCTTAAGACTGGGATGCCATTAAAGATCATGTGTGTGTAAAGGCAAGTGTCCCAATACTTTTGGTAATAAAGTGTATTTTTTAATAGGAGTCCATAGTTCTACTTTGAATGCTGTGATGGAGGAGATAGTGGACCACACATGTGCAGGGGGTTTGAGAGGTTGCTCCTGTAATGATGGGGGTGAGCAGTAACAGCTAGGAGTTTTTTAGCAATGACCTAGTAACATGGAAGGATGGGATAATGCCACCTCTGAGTGGTTTTTGTCCAGGCTTCAGGAGGTATGTCAATTACTTATACCTATAGCAAGGACATTATCCAACTTTAGAAAAAGCTAGGAAGTTTGTTTTTATTCACAGGTGTCCCTTACCAGCATGGGCAGTTTGTTGGTAAAGCTGAACTAACCCTTTAACCACTTGCCGACCAGCCGCCGCAGTTTTACTGCGGCAGAATGGCACGGTGGGTGAGCTGATGTGAGTGCCCGGCGGTCACGATCACCGTGGGGCTCCCGCGATCGCCGCTGAGACACAGAGAACTGGTATCTGTGTGTGTAAACACACAGTTTCCGGTTCTCTGAGGGGAGAAGTGGCAGATCGTCTGTTCATACAGAGCATGAACAGCAATCTATCTCTTCCCCTACACAGTCCCCCCCCTTCAGTTAGAAATACAAACAGGAAACACAATTAACCCCTTGATCGCCCCCTAGTGTTAACCCCTTCATTGCCAGTGACAATTTTTACAGTAATCAGTGCATTTTTATAGCACTGATCACTGTATTAATGGCAATGGTCCCAAAAATGTGTCAAAATTGTCCGATGTGTCCGCCATAATGTCGCAGGCCCAATAAAAATCGCAGATTGCCGCCATTACTAGTAAAAAATAAAATAATAAAAATGTCATAAAACTATCTCCTATTGTGTAGATGCTATAACTTTTGCGCAAACCAATCAATATACGCGTACTGCAATTTTTTTTTACCAAAAATATGTAGAAGAATACATATTGCCCTAAACTGAGGAAAAAAATAGTTTCTTTTATATATGTTTGGGGGATATTTATTATAGCAAAAAGTAAAAAAATATTGTGTTTTTTTTCAAAATGGTCACTTTTTCTTTGTTTATAGCGCAAAAAAATAAAAACCGCAGAGGTGATCAAATACCACCAAAAGAAAGCTCTATCTGTGGGGAAAAAAGGACGTCAATCTTGTTTGGGAGCCACGTCGCACGACCGGGCATTTGTCAGTTAAAGCGACGCAGTGCCGAATCGCAAAAAGCGGTTAAAGCTGCATTGATAAACACAGAACTGCATTAATTTATATCTGCCTAGAGTTCAGCATTTACTTTTTTATATGTACAGTATTAGTTTATAGCACAACTTATTTTCTGACAACAGGCCAGCTTCAAACATCACATGGAAGTTTCTAGCCTGTACATATCCATCATCTCTCACTTCCATTTTAATTCCATTTACTGCACGTTCATTTTCATCATCACCGCAAACTGCTGAGCTTACAGAAAGACCATCAAAGACGGCCAACTACTTTAACAAAATTAGGAAAGATGACAGATAATCAGCTGCAAGGAGTAACTGTATTGTGTCATTTTTCTATGTGCTTGAAATATTCTGATCTCCAGATCCTAATTACCACATTAGCTATTTGGAAGAGTGCGCAAAAGCCAATGTAGTGTGACTTTAAAGATAATCTTTTGTCTTCCGCCAACAAAAGAGGTTCCGTTCCACTATAACACCATGTAATGTTTAGTGATAAGTGTTAACAGATCAGCTCCATCGATGATTCAGTGGAAGTGAAGCTGACATTTGCTTTGCTCCATGGATATTCTTAGTCTGCCCGGCATGTAGTAAACTAATAAAGAGATCTAAAGGAGCCCCTGCTGCATTCCAGAGAACAGACTCCCTATATCTTTACTTTTTAGATGCTGTTCCAATAAGGAAATGTAATATTTTCTCATTAGGGCAATGACATCCCAGGAGATGGGAAAAGCAATCCATAACTCACTGTGCTCGAAAATAGGCATTTGAGGTTCCTCCTGCATCTGGGCTTGACTGCAGTTGTGTAGGATGCTTTAGCTACAGTCAGTCCCCTGTCTTAAAGAATAATTCCAGGCGTGGCTTTATTATCCACTTCCGGACCGCCGCACGCCGATATACGTCCTAAGTTTGAGAATATCATTGTTATGGCAGCAGCTAGCTGCTATAACCCCGGTATCCTCTTTTTTCGTCCGGCGGTCCGGTTTCCGACAATATTGGTCTCTGCGGTGGATTCGCCGCAAGATCACTTTTATCGGCGGTGGGAGAGGGCCCCCCTCCCGCTGAACTCCGGTGCCCTCCGCCGCTTACCGCAGCCGTCGGCAGCGGCGGAGGCGATCGGATGTTTCCCCTTGCTGGGTATATAGACGAGTGAGGGGAAGATGGCCCCCACCTGTCTCCATAACAATGCAGGGCAGAAGCAATGTCAAAACGTCACTTCTGCCCATAGCTCTTAAAGGGCCATTTTTATTTTTTTTATTTTTTTTGAAATGACAACTTTTTTTTAATTTATTTTTTAATTGCATTTTAGTATAAATATGACATCTGAGGTCTTTTTGACCACAGATCAAATATTTAAGAGGTCCTGTCATGCTTTTTTTCTGTTACAAGGGGTGTTTACATTCCTTGTAATAGGAATAAAAGTGATACAATATTTTTTTTTTAATAATTTTTATTTTTTTAAATTTTTTTTAAATGACAACTTTTTTTTATTGCATTTTAGTATAAACATGACATCTGAGGTCTTTTTGACCCCAGATGAAATATTTAAGAGGTCCTGTCATGCTTTTTTCTATTACAAGGGATGTTTACATCCCTTGTAATAGTTATAAAAGTGACACAATATTTTTTTTTTTAATGATTTTTATTTATTTTTTATTTTTTTTAAATGACAACTTTTTTTTTTATTGCATTTTAGTATACATATGACATCTGAGATCTTTTTGACCCCAGATCAAATATTTAAGAGGTCCTGTCATGCTTTTTTTCTATTACAAGGGATGTTTACATTCCTTGTAATAGGAATAAAAGTGACACAATATTTTTTTTTTTTAATGATTTTTATTTCTTTTTTATTTTATTTAAATGACAACTTTTTTTTTTATTGCATTTTAGTATAAATATGACATCTGAGATCTTTTTAACCCCAGATCAAATATTTAAGAGGTCCTGTCATGCTTTTTTTCTATTACAAGGGATGTTTACATTGTAATATGAATAAAAGTGACACAATATTTTTTTTTAAAAGAACAGTGTAAAAATAAAAAATAAAAGGTAAAATAAATAAGAAAGAAAATTGTTTTTTTTTAAACGCTCCCCGTCCCGCCGAGCTCACGTGCAGAATCGAACGCATACGTGAGTAGCGCCCGCATATGAAAACGGTGTTCAAACCACACATGTGAGGTATCGCCACGATCGGTAAAGCGAGAGCAATAATTCTAGACCTAGACCTCCTCTGTAACTCAAAACATGCAGCCTGTAGAATTTTTTAAACCTCGCCTATGGAGATTTTTAAGGGTAAAAGTTTGTCGCCATTCCACGAGCGGGCGCAATTTTGAAGCATGACATGTTGGGTATCAATTTACTTGGCGTAACATTATCTTTCATAATATAAAAAAAATTGGGCTAACTTTACTGTTGTCTTATTTTTTAATTAAAAAAAGTGTATTTTTTCCCAAAAACGTGCTTTTGTAAGACCGCTGCGCAAATACGGTGTGACAGAAAGTATTTCAACGACCGCCATTTTATTCTCTAGGGTGTTAAAAAAAAGTGTAATGTTTGGGGTTCTAAGTCATTTTATAGCAAAAAAAATAGTTTTTAACTTGTAAACAACAAATCTCAAAAAGTGGCTCGGTCCTTAAGTGGTTAAACATAGTTACATTGGTCCAGCTTGGACCAATGTAACTATGTACAGTATGTACCATACCTTACCGATTCCCCTGGAAGCTGGAAATCACTATAGTAGGCACCACTGCTCCAATGATTTCCCCTTACTTCCAGTCCCTGCACTGAGAAGCTGCACTCCTACTTACTGAACACAGGAGATCAGCTGCTCAGTATGGGAACCATTCAGAGAATGCTTTGCATTTTCTGCATGAATGCAAAACTTTATCTGATTGGACAAGGCGGAGGGGTAGGGAAGTGACATCATGCCCTCCACCTCGTCCAGTCAGAGAATGCTTTCTATTCAATCAGAAAATGCTAAAGAATTCTCTGAGTGACTCCCATGCTGAGAGGATAACCTCCTGTGTTCACAATGCATTAGGCAGGCCACTCGGTGTGGGACTCCGAAGCAAGTGGAGATCACTAGAGTAGCAGTGTCTACTACAGTGATTTCCAGTAGATATACAGTGACTTCAAAAAGTATTCATACCCCTTGAAATTTTCCACATTTTGTCATGTTACAATCAAAAACTTAAATGTATTTTATTGGGATTTCATGTGATAGGCCAACACAAAGTGGCACATAATTGTGAAGTGGAAGGAAAATGATAAATGGTTTTCAATTTTTTTTTCAAATGAATATCCAAAAAGTGTGGCGTGCATTTGTATTCAGCCCCCTTTACTCTGATAGCCCTAACCAAAATCTAGTGGAACCAACTGCCTTCAGAAGTCACCTAATTAGTAAATAGAGTCCACCTGTGTGTAATTTAATCTCAGTATAAATACAGCTGTTCTGTGGACCCCTCAGAAGTTTGTTAGAGAACCTTAGTGAACAAACAGCCTCATGAAGGCCAAGGAACACACCAGACAGGTCAGGGATAAAGTTGTGGAGAAGTTTAAAGCAGGGTTATGTTATAACAAAATATCCCAAGCTTTGAACATATCACAGAGCACTGTTCAATCCATCATCTGAAAATGGAAAGAGTATGGCACAACTGCAAACCTACCAAGACATGGCCGTCCACTTAAACTGACAGGCCGGGCAAGGAGAGCATTAATCAGAAAAACCACCAAGAGGTCCATGGTAACTCTGGAGGAGCTGCAGAGATCCACAGTTTAGGTGAGAGAATCTGTCTACAGGACATCTATTAGACGTGCACAAATCTGGCCATTATAGAAGAGTGGCAAGAAGAAAAGCATTGTTAAAAGAAAGTCATAAGAAGTCCCGTTTGCAGTTTGCGAAAAGCCATGTGGGAGACACAGAAAACATGTGGAAGAAGGTGCTCTGGTCATGTGAGACCAAAATTTTACTTTTTTCCCTAAAAGCAAAATGCTATGTGTAACAGAAAACTAACACTGCACAACACCCTAAACACACCATGCCCACCGTGAAACATGGTGGTGACAGCATCATGTTGTGGGGATGCTTTTCTTTAGCAGGGACAGGGAAGCTTCTCAGAGTTGATGGGAAGATGGATGGAGCCAAATACAGGGCAATCTTAAAGGAAAACCTGTTATGCCGTGTACACACGGGGGGACTTTTCGACCGGACTGGTCGGACAATCCGACCGTGTGTGGGCTTCATCGGACCTTCAGCGGACTTTTTCTGTCGAAAATCAGACGGACTTTAGATTTGGAACATGTTTCAAATCTTTCCGACGGACTCGAGTCCGGTCGAAAAATCCGTTCCTCTGTATGGTAGTCCGACGGACCAAAAATGACGCTAGGGCAGCTATTGGCTACTGGCTATGAACTTCCATATTCTAGTCCCTTCATACGTCATCACGTTCATACCAACGGACTTTCGAACAGACTTTAGTCCGTTCATGTGTGGGCAAGTCCGCTCCTCTGAAAGTCCATCGTAACTCTGTTGAAAGTCCGTTGGAAAAACCGTCAGACGTTTGATGCTGAAAAGTCCACCCGTGTGTACACGTCTTTAGAGTCTGCAAAAGACTTGAGACTGGGGCGGAGGTTCACCTTCCAGCAGGACAACTACCCTAAACATACAGCCAGAGCTAGAATGGAATGGTTTAGATCAAAGCATATTCATGTGTTAGGATGTCCCAGACCTAAATCCAATTGAGAATCTGTGGCAAGACTTGAAAATTGCTGTTCACAGACGTTCTCCATCCAACCTGACAGAGCTTTAGCTTTTTTGCAAAGAAGAATGGGCAAAAATGTCACTGGTAGACAAGCTGGTAGAGACATCCCCAAAAAGACTTGCAGCTGTAATTTCAGCGAGGAGGTTCTACAACAGTGGTTCTCAACTCCAGTCCTCGGGACCCACCAACAGGCCAGATTTTAAGTATTACCTTGGGAAGTTGCAGACTAGAATACTGCAATCGCTGAGCAGCAAGTGATATCACCTGTGATGTATTTCAGCTATCTTGCAAACCTGGCCTGTTGGTGGGTCCTGAGGACTGGAGTTGAGAACCACTGTTCTACAAAGTATTGACTCCGGGGGGCTGAATACAAATGCATGTCACACTTTTCACATATTTATTTGTAAAAAAATTATGAAAAACATTTATCATTTTCCTTCCACTTCACAATTATGTGCCACTTTGTGTTGGTCTAATCCCAATAAAATAAATTTACGTTTTTGGTTATAACATGACAAAATTGGGAAAATCTCAAGGGGTATGAATACTTTTTCGAGGCACTGTATCATATGCTTAATCAAAAGAAGTCCGGAATTTGCTGCAAAATTTCACCTTTATTGATCCTTTATATAAAAGTCATCACAGACAGTGCGGGATACAATAAAAGTTGACACGCTAATCACAGCGTGAAACATGTCAACTATCACTGTACCCCGCACTGCCTGTGATGACTTTTATATAAAGGATCAATAAAAGTGAAGTGTTGCAGCAAATTCCGAATTTCTTTGGCTTGTGCATCTGCAGGCGATCTGTGCTAGCACCTTCACCCGGGCTATGCAGTGGATGGATGGCTGATTACTCACCTGGAGCGGCTTTCCCTTTCTTTGTGTCATATACATAGATACATTGATCCAAGCTGGACCATCTATGTATAATATAGCCATACCTGGAATTCTTATTTAAAGCTTAACTCCAGCTTTGCTATCACTTTAATCCCTTGCCGACCGGCTCACGCCGATATACGTCGGTAGAAGGGCACGTACAGGCATATTAACGTACCTGTATATTGCCCTTTAAGATGCGGCATTGTGGGCACGCGCGCGCCACCGCAAGCTCCGGGAGTGTGATCGTGGGTCTCACGGACTCGATGTCTGTGCGGATACCCGCGATGATCTCACGGAGAGGAAGAACGGGGAAAAGCTGATGTAAACAAGCATTTCCCTGTTCTGCCTAGTGCCACTGACACTGATCACAGCTCACTGTAATCGGGAGCGGTGATCAGTGTCGTGTCACACGTAGCCCATCCCCCCACAGTTAGATTCACTCCCTAGGACACACTTAACCCCTACAGCGCCACCTAGTGGTTAACCTCCTCACTGCCAGTCACATTTACAAAGTAATCAGTGCATTTTTAATCACACTGATTGCTGTATAAGTGTGAATGGTCCCAAAATAGCGCCAAAAGTGTCCGATGTGTCCGCCATAATGTCACAGTCATGATAAAAATCGCAGATCGCTGCCATTACTAATAAAAAAATTATTAATAAAAATGCCATAAAACTATCCCCTATTTTGTAGACACTATAACTTTTGCGCAAACCAATCAAAAAAAGCTTATTGCGATTTTTTTTTTACCAAAGATATGTAGAAGAATACGTATCGGCCTAAACTGAGGAAAAAAAATGTTTTTTTATATTTTTTTGGGGGATATTTATTATAGCAAAAAGTAGAAAATATTGAGTTTTTTTCAAAATTGTCTCTATTTTTTTGTTTATAGCGCAAAAAATAAAAACCGCAGAGGTGATCAAATACCTCCAAAAGAAAGCTCTATTTGTGGGAAAAAAAGGACGTTAATTTTGTTTGGGTGCAACGTCGCACGACCGCGCAATTGTCAGTTAAAGCGACGCAGTGCCGAATCGCAAAAAGTGCTCTGCTCTTTGGGCAGCCAAATGGTCCGGCTGAAGTGGTTAGTTTTTTTTTGCCACACTGGTCAAAACAAACTATTTCCTTTACTCATACATGTGTCCGCTGTCAGTACTGTTTAACCACCTCAATACAGGGCACTTTCACCCCCTTCCTGCCCAAGCCATTTTTCAGTTTTCAGCGCTGTCGCACTTTAAATGACAATTGCGCGGTCATGTTACACTGTACCCTAATGAAATTTTTATCATTTTTTCCCCACAAATAGAGCTTTCTTTTGGTGGTATTTGATCACCTCTGCGGTTTTTATTTATTGCGCTATAAACAAAAGAAGAGGGACAATTTTGAAAAAACACAATATTTTTTACTTTTTGCTATAATAAATATCCAATTTTTTTTTTTTTTTTAACAAATTTTTTCCTCAGTTTAGGCCGATACGTATTCTTCTACATATTTTTGGTAAAAAAAAATTGCGCTAAGCGTATATTGATTGGTTTGCGCAAAAGTTATAGCGTCTAAATAGGGGATAGATTTATAGCATTTTTATTATTTATTTATTTTTTACTAGTAATGGCGGCGATCTGCAATTTTTATTGTGACTGCGATATTGCGGCGGACATATCGGACACTTTTGACACATTTTTGGGACCATTCACATTTATACAGCGATCAATGCTATAAAATTGCATTGATTACTGTGTAAATGTGACTGGCAGGGAAGGGGTTAACACTAGGGGGCGCTCGAGGGGTTAATGTATTACCTAAGGAGGTGATTCTAACTGTGGGGGGAGGGGACTGACTGGGGGGGGTGACCGATCGGTGTCCCTATGTACAAGGGACACGCCATCGGTCTCCTCTCCTCTCTGACAGGACGTGGATCTGTGTTTACATGCACAGATCCACGCTCCTGCTCTGTTACCCGGCAATCGCGGGTGCCCGGCGGACATCGCGGCCGCCGGGCACGCGCACCGGGTCCCGAGCGACGCAGCGGGCACGCGCGCGCGCCCCCTAGTGACTCGGAAGGCAAGGACGTCATATGACGTCCTCCCAGAACAATAGAAGCCTCGTCCAGCCGTCATATGACGGTGGGCGGTGGCTTAGCGGTTAACCACTTGACCTTCGGAAGATTTACCCCCTTAATGACCAGGCCATTTTTTTGCGATACGGCACTGCGTTACTTTAACTGACAATTGTACGCTCGTGCAACGCTGCACCTAAACAAAGTTGATGTCCTTTTTTTCCCACAAATAAAGCTTTCTATTGCTGGTATTTTATCACCTCTGCATTTTTTTTATTTTTTGCGCTATAAACAAACAAAAAAAAGACAATATTTAGAAAAAAATAATTTTTTTACTTTCTGCTATAAAACATATCCAATAAAAAAAAAGCGTATATTGATTGGTTTGCGCAAAAGTTATAGTGTCTACAAACTATGGGATTTTTTTAAATTTTTTTTTTACTAGCAATGGCGGCAATCAGCGACTCATAGTGGGACTGCGATATTGCGGTGGACAGTCAGGACACTAACTGACACTTTTGACACTTTTTTAAAGACCAGTGACACTAATACAGTGATCAGTGCTAAAAAAATATGCACTGTCACTGGACTAATGACACTGGTTGGGAAGGGGTTAACATCAGTGATAAATAAAGATTTCAGAAAACAAGTGTCCATGTGTATCAAAAATGATTCCATTAGTATTCCATCAACTGGTTGTGCTATCCACCATTCTCAGTGATAATAACAATCCAAATGAAAATTAAATTGATCTCTTACCAACTTCCGATGATCTCTAAATTATAAAAGATCATTTAACGCATGAGGTAAGAAAATGACCGATGTATGGCCACATCCTCTGTGTGTCTCCCGACCTCCAAGATGGATGATTGGATCCCACAGCTTCAGGCTCAGCATCTTCAGTCAATCAGAAGAAGTCTTGTATTCATTAAAAAAAATACAAGGTTTCCTGTGAATGGCTGAGCATTGCCAGCATCAGTCCAGCTTAATTTTGTTCTAGAAACTGAATGGGAAGTTTCTGTACTGCTGCTGGAACACAGCGCTATATACTATTGAAATTACAAAGAAAAAGAGGGGGGGGGGGTTCCTCAAAAAGAAACTTTGGACTTTGAAGGCACAGCAAACCAGAGGAATATCAAAAAAATATAAACTTTCATTGAAATAAAAAATATATATACATATACACAATGCAAAAAGGACATGACAAAAACATATAAAAATCATATATATCTAATATACATGATGTGAGCCCTAATGCGTCTACGCGTTTCGTTGTCAAAACTTCTTCAGGACACACTCTGGTTTCAATAGTTGCATGAAAGAGAAAAGGTCTCACTATCTTGCAAAGGAATCAACACCAGCCACAAATTATTCAAGAGACGTAAGTTCCCAGCATATCTCATATTCTCATGGTAAAGCCAGGTAAAAGAAAGTAGCCGACTGTGAATAATATATGTATAAATACGGTAGTCCCAGGGGAAGAGGGTAAATCACCATTTAGGATAGAAGGATAGATATATACACAAATGTCCTGCCCATCAAGATAGCTCAGATGGGGGCTTAGATGTGCCCCAAATATAGTCCACAATTGGCAGTTCAAAACGGACTATTATAATCCAAAGTGTGGATATGGTGGTATGACGAAAATCCCCTGGGAGGAAGCAAAAGCGCTACATATACTATGTAGCTGATGGCAAATACAATGTATACAGTGATGACAGCGGGCAAATGTATTAGTAAAAGGAAATGGTTCATTTAGGTCAGCAAGGCCCAAACTTAGGCAGGCCATAGATTATGCAAATTTCTTTGCTTCCACCTTGGATGGAAGGAAAGTAAATTGCTCAATTCCACCATCAGCACAGTCAGTTTTAATGGGGGAATCCCTCCATCAGAGCTATTGTATTCTGTCGGAGGGGGAACACAGGAAGCCTTCTGTCAGGGCTGGGCTCAGCCCTTCCTTCTCAGAGCTGGCTGCTCAGCTGACGGCTAATTGCCAGCTCCTATCTCTCCACAGTTACTCAGCTGTTGATGATATCTTGTTCGTTAGTCCTGCCTACTTAAGCTGTTCAGCCCAGTGGATCTCTGTCTTCGCCTTGGTCAACGTCACAGAGACTATCACCTGCATTCCTTTTCAAAGACTTGCTTTGCTGACATCCCTTCTGACTGCAGATCCTGCTTGCTGTTCCACTACATTGAACCCTGACTTCTGGCTTGGCTGACTATTCATTCCGGTTACTGAACTTTGGCTATGTTTTGACTATGTTTGTTCTTTTTTACTTTTATTATTAAACAAGTGTGATTTAACTGTACTTTTGTCTCGTTCTGATTTCATGGTTTCTGACACCTTCCCTGCTGGCAGAACACAATGATTGGTGTTGCCAGCACTAATCCATCAGGGTAAACCCACAATTCCAAATTGCGAAGTATGAATGAGACCCAAGGGTGTGAATAAGGTTCAAATGGATTGTTACAAATTTACCATGTGTATGGTTACCGCAATACCTTAAGAATGCTTGCACCAAACAGAATAGAAGAATGGATGTTTAGATACTAACCTCCACCAGCAATTACAGTGGTACAACTTTCCTCAGTACCCACGTGGGTAAACAAATTCTATTTAAAATCAAACTCGAGCCAAAAGAAAAACAAGATAAAAAAAAAAAAAAGAAAAAGTAACAAAACAAGCTTTTGCAGCAATATTCAATTTCAATGCCAGTTTCCCACCCCCTTCCCCATATTGTCTGCTGCTGGACCTCATCAGTCTGATGGACAGCATCATTCACCCCACTCTGAGCCCAGGTCATCCTGGACCAGCCCCCAGCCTGTGATTGTATAGTAAAGAGAGAAGCAGGAGAGTTATGAGCTCATCACTCTGCTTTCTCTTCCTATCAGCATGTGTCTTGTCAGCTCATGGTCCAATTGGCTCCTTGTGCTGCGTCCTCCTCTTACGCCCTGTACACACGATCGGACATTGATCGGACATTCCGACCACAAAATCCGCTGGATTTTTTCCGTCGGATTTTGGGCCAAACTTGTCTTGCATACACATGGTCGCACAAAGTTGTCGGAAAATCCGATCGTTCTGAACGCGGTGATGTAAAACACGTACGTTGGGACTATAAATGGGGCAGTAGCCAATAGCTTTCATCTCTTAATTTATTCGGAGCATGCGTGGCACTGTGTGCATCGGATTTGTGTACACACGATCAGAATTTAAACGGCTTTTGTTGTTGGAAAATTTTGTGTGTCAGAAATTCCGATGGAATAAAGTCCGATGGAGCCCACACACGATCGGAATTTCCGACAACACAATCCGATCGCACTTTTTCCATCGGTAAATCCGACCGTGTGTACAGGGCATTACACTTCAGCCCTGCTGTACAAGGACTGCAAGAGGCCAATACCAGCTCAAATTTAGGTACTTACACTGCTCGCATTTAAAAACGACATTTTATGATGTCTTAATAGTTACAAAGCTGCATTAATTTGTGTCTTTTTTTATATCTGCATAGAGTTTGGCTTTAAATAATTTAAAATTTAAAATGAAGAAAATACATCTTGACATCAATCCGACAAAAGCTTTTCACACAACTAATGCAACAGAAGAAAGGCTTTGTGTAAAATGTATATTTGTCTTCTTACAAGTTAGAAACTCTTGCACTTAATGCTGTTATAACTTTAATATTTCAAGGTGTAAATGACAGTTTCTAAAGAAGTGTACTTAGATGCAGAAAATTCAGGTTAAACAATGTACCCAAAGTAAAGCACATACTGTACAGAAAGTAGTGGAATAATTTAACTCCATTATGAGGAGATACCTTAGAAAACTTCAAATATAAAAAACGTAATTAAGTACTAGACACGAGCAAATCGATTTGTGAGCAAAGCTCATATATTTAAGAACTGAAGGCTGTTTATTCTCTTGCATATGTTAATATACATATGCTGACTGGTCCTTGGAGATCTACACAATTCAATAATCAAAGCAATCAGGGTAGCAAGGCTGAAAGGAAATATAATCACCGGAAATGGGTGGATTGGAGGATCCCAGAGGTGTTTTGAGACCCATTAGTAGGCTGTGCTACCCCTATAAGGGGGTGCACCGAGGATGATTGCAGCGGAGCTCTGAAACATATCAGGAAGTACTACCAATAGAAAAGGGTGGATTGAAGGAAGATTCCAACGGAGTTCCGAAGCACATCAGGAGATACCAACCTTGTAAGTGAGCACAGAAGAAGCAGATCCCGGCAGAGCACCAAAACACATTAGGAAGTACTATTCCTGGAAGTGAAGCGATACAAGGAAGAGCCAAATGGAGCTATACAACATATCAGGAAGTACTACCAATAGAAGGTAGTGGATAGAAGGAGGATCCCAGTGGAGCTTTGAAGCACATCAAGAAGTACTACTTGCAGAAGGGAGTGAATAGGAGTATCCCAGTGGAGCTATGAAACATATCAGTAAGTACTAGCCCTGGAAGTGAGGAAGTACTACTGATGGAAGAGGATGGATAGAAAGAGGATCTCAGCACAGCTCAAAATCACAGCAGGAACTAATACGCATGGAAGGACCTGGATAGCAGGAGTATCCCAGTGGAAATCCAAAGCACATGATGCTATACCCCAGAGCTAGTTAGTGAATAGGAGGCAAATCCTAGTTGAGCATCCAAACACATTAGGAATTTATATCCCTAGAAGTGAAGTGATAGGAGGAGGATGGCAGAGGAGCTATAAAACACATCAGGATGTACTACCACCAGAAGTGAGGAAGTACTTCCGATGGAAGGGAATGAATAGAAGGAGGATCCCAGCAGAGCTCAAAAGTAAAGCAAGAAGTGCTATCAATAGAAAAACCTTTCCCAGTGGAACATCTGGATATATAATATGCATAGAAGGAGAAAATCCCGGTGGAGTGCCCAAACACATTACGATGTATCCCTAGAAGTGATAGCAGGAGGATCGCAGAGGGGCTAAAAAACACTTCCGGAAGTACTGCCTCTGGAAGTGGATGGATAGAAAGATGATCCTGGCATAGCTCCAAAACAAATTAGAAACTACTACCCCCGCATGCAGGATCATAGGAGAAAGATCTTACTGGAGCGCCAAACCCCAAAATGAGTGAAGAGAAGGATGACCAGGATGTAGCTTCAAAATACACAAGGAAGGACTATCTGTAGAAGTGAGTAAATAGAAGACTGATTCTGGATGGAATTCTGAAACACTTTAGAAAGTACTACCCCAGAATTGAATGGACAAGAGGAGAATTCTGGTGTAGCACAAAACATCAGGAAGTACACCCCCAGAAGGTAGTGGATAGGAGAATTCTGGTATAGTACGAAACATCGGGAAGTACAACAGCAGAAGGTAGTATATAAAAAATAAATCCAGAAGTACTACATCTGAAGGTATACAAAGAGAACTAGGATACTGGTGCAACTCCAAAAAACACCCAGAATTACTACCTTCCCACCCCCCTCCCCCAAAGTGAAAGGTACATTGGCATTTATAAATCACATGTTTATGGATGCTGATGATTTATATGGCATTAGTCACGTAATGGCACCCCTTCTATTATGCATAAGTCCACTATGACAGCTGCCCATCCAGTGTTTTGTAAGTGTTTTATCCAACTAATTGATATAGTGCACTGTAGAGATGCTCCCTTTGCCTTTTATAAGCATGTGTCAAATCTGCCTCTGTACTAGAAATCTTTGACTCAGCAGATTCACCCAGTGTCACACATTATCTCACTCATCTCATCTTGTTTCTAAAACGACCGCACACCAAATTCCCAATGCAATATACTGTTTATGGTGTCTTCATGTCTCTCTCGGGTTCTGTACTTGTATCATGTGTCATTTTTGATATAAAGGGTTCACTACCACAAATAAAAATAATGGCGTTTTGATTTAATCTGTTGCCATCTGGAACAATGAGAAATACCTGGTATTTTCAGATATGGAGGAGCATTTGACTCCCTTTTCTCCCATGCATCAGCCCTAGTTATTGGTGATTGGCCCAGCACTGTCAGATTGGGACAGGGAGACATTACCTGTGTAAGCTTTGACTAGAAGGACTAAGAGCATATATAGGTCTTGTGTTCTTTCTCTGGGTGGTTATAGAGAAACAATTGGTGAGCAAACAAATGAGGAGCATGTGTCTATTGGGGAGGGGGGATTAAAGCAAACCTGTTGTTTTGTCCTGCATGAGCAAAGTATAGGTTCACCTTAAGGAGTTGAAAAAACTTTTTGTGGCAGGAGTTCTTTAAACCTGGAGCACCAGTTTACTGTTTTTGAACTTTATGAAGCATGTTATGTGACTGTGAAACCTTCATATTTAAAGAATATGTTATCCCAACATTCCATATTCCTGATATGTGTATGTTATACTATTTAATTGTGTTAAAAATATCTTGTTCTCTATGCATGGCTTCCTAAGGCCTCATGCAGACAGGGCATTTGATTTTCTTCTATGAACGCCTTTTACTCCTGCCAGCAAAAAAGCAGCTAAAAGAATATGTTGCCCCAGAATTTCTTATTCATAATGTGTCTTTTGTACCATGTACTTGTGTTAAAATGTTCTTGTTCTCGCTGTATTGCTTCATTTGTGTGAAATACCCAATGATCCTGCCAGTCCCCCTCCTACTGTATTTCAAACTGACCACACTAGCCATGAAAGCACATGCTTCAGAATGTGGACAGTTTTCTGGTTGTTCTGGGAGTACTGCCTGCCTGCCCTCCAATGGCCAAGACTTGTGCTGACACCCCCCCCCCATACAAACACAGCCATTCACTGGGAAGATCAGTGCATTGCAGTTTCTCCTCCTCCACCTCTCTAAACCCCTTATGAAGCTAAGAAAAAGAGACAAAAACAGAAAGACAGGCATTAACTGTACAGTATTTACTGTAGGGCATTAATGGTTTGAATGAATATATATATATATATATATATATATATATATATATATATATATATACACAGTATCTCACAAAAGTGAGCTCACCCATCGCATTTTTGTAAATATTTTATTATATCTTTTCATGTGACAACACTGAAGAAATGATACTTTGCTACAATGTAAAGTAGTGAGTATACAGCTTGTATAACAGTGTGAATTTGCTGTCCCCTCAAAATAACTCAACACACAGTCATTAATGTCTAAACCGCTGGCAACAAAAATGAGAACACACCTGAGTGAAAATATCCAAATTGGGCCCAATTAGTAATTTTCCCTCCCCGTTGTCATGTGACTCGTTAGTGTTAGAAGGTCTCAGGTGTGAATGGGGAGCAGGTGTGTTAAATTTGGTGTTATCGCTCTCACTCTCTCATACTGGTCACTGGAAGTTCAACATGGCACCTTATGGCAAAGAACTCTCTGAGGATCTGAAAAAAAGATGGCCTAGGCTATAAAAAGATTGCCAAGACCCTGAAACTGAGCTGCAGCAAGGTGGCCAAGACCATACAGTGGTTTAACAGGACAGGTTCCACTCAGAAAAGGCCTCACCATGGTCGACCAAAGAAGTTGAGTGCACGTGCAAAGCATCATATCCAGAGGTTGTGTAAGCAGACTAAAGCCGCGTACACACGAGGGGAATGTCCGACAGAAGAAGTCAGATGGAAGCTTTTCATTGTCTATTCTGATCGTGTGTAGGCCTCATCTGACTTTTTTTTGAAAATTCTGACGGACCTAGAAATAGAACATCTTCTAAATATTTATCGGGAAAAACGCTCGTCTGTATGCTGTTCCGACGGACCAAAAACGACGCATGCTCTGAAGCAAGTACGAGACGGAAGCTATTGGCTACTGGCTATTGAACTTCCCTTTTCTAGTCCTGTCGTACGTGCTGTATGTCACCGTGTTCTGGATGGTCAGACTTTGGTCGGACTTTGGGTTGGCTGTGTGTAGGCAAGACCGATTGAATGGCATTCCGTCGGAGTTTATTCCGATGGCAAAACTGGTCATGTGTATGCGGCATAAGGACATAGATTACTGGAACCATGTCTTGTGGTCTGATGAGACCAATATAAACTTATTTGGTTCAGATGGTGTCAAGCGTGTGTGGCGGCAACCAGGTGAGGAGTACAAAGACAAGTGTGTCTAGCCTAAGTCAAGCATTGTGGTGGGAGTGTCATGGTTTGGGGCTGCATGAGTGCTGTCGGCCCTGAGAAGCTATAGTTCATTGAGGGAACCATGAATGCCAACATGTACTGTAACTTACTGAAGCAGAGCATGATCCCCTCCCTTCGGAGACAGGGCCACAGGGCAGTATTCCAACATGATAACCACCCCAAACACACCTCCAAGACGACCACTGCCTTGCTAAAGAAGCTGAGGGTAAAGGTAATGGACTGGCCAAGCATGTCTCCAGACCTAAACCCTATTGAGCACCTGTGGGGCATGCTCAAATGGAAGGTGGAGGAGCGCAAGGTCTCTAACATCCACCAGCTCCGTGATGTCGTCATGGAGGAGTGGAAGAGGACTCCAGTGGCAACCTGTGAAGCTCTCTTGAACTCCATGCCCAAGAGGGTTAAAGCACTACTGGAAAATAATGGTGGCCACACAAAATATTGACACTTTGGGCCCAATTTGGACATTTTCACTTAGGGGTGTACTCACTTTTGTTGCCAGCGGTTTAGACATTAATGGCTGTGTGTTGAGTTATTTTGAGGGGACAACAAATTTACACTGTTATACAAGCTGTACACTCACTACTTTACACTGTAGCAAAGTGTCATTTCTTCAGTGTTGTCACATTAAAAGATATAATAAAAAGTTTACAAAAATGTGAGGGGTGTACTCACTTTTTGAGATACTGTATATATATTTGATATTGGGATTGGAGGTAATGGAGCGGGCCAGTGGTTCTATCGCCAAGGCGAACTAATTTCTATTTTTTAACAGATTTTTTTCTTCTTTTTTTTTTTACAAGGTAAAGGATTACATATACTCTAATGTCTGAGTTGCATACAACATCTAACACACTTTGTTTACAGCGACAGTGGGAAATTTGATATTAATTAACTTTAATTGTGCAAGTATTTGCAGATCAGTTGGTTTTACAAGTTTGCTCTGAATGTTTTTCTTAATGAGGGATGGATTTATAATATGTTGAATATATTTGCAGGCTGCATCATATCATTTATTTGTTTTGGAATTAGACTGGCTGCTTTTAAACTGTGCTTAAGGTGTTACTAAACCCAGGAGCCTGCATTCACTATATCTGGTCTCCAACAGTACACAGAACATGGAAATGAAATTATTTTAGTAAATACAGACTGCTAAATACCTTTTCTGATCAGCAGTATATAGCTGTCTTATGACTTCTATCGGTGTCCAGTCGAGCACTGGTTAAAGCTTGCAGGAGGAGATTTCATTCTCCTCTGACTGTCCTATGAGGCTCCGTGATCCCTGACCCTCTGTCTGGACAGTGCTGATTGGCCCTGTGTTGATGAAGTGCACCCTCCTAAGAAAAAAAACAAACTCTCTAGCAATACACATCAAACTGAGCATGTGCAGAGTGCCTCCTAGGGCTCTGTTCTATCAACAGATGGATTGGTGACTGTTAAAGAAGGGGAGGATCTGATAAGACAGGATCAGACAGCCTTCTTACACACTGTAGAGGATTAACCTTTTAGGTTCCACAGTATAACAAACATGCTTTACTACATACACAGACTGATTTTACTATTGTGGGTTTAGTAACACTTTAAAGGTTTGCTTTTGAAATAGGTCTTGCGTTTTCTTATCTTCTTGGTTTGCCAAAAACTGAATAAACTGTTCCTAAAGAATCTCCTTCCTTTTCCAGCAATCATTAAAACAGCACTACCCAACATGGACCGAGAAGCCAGAGAGGAATATCTTGTGGTGATCCAAGCCAAGGACATGGGAGGTCACATGGGCGGCCTCTCGGGAACCACAACAGTTACTGTCACCCTCACCGACGTCAATGACAACCCCCCAAAGTTTGCAATGAGTAAGTAAATTAAGATTTGTGTAAGAACATTTATGCAGTAGGAATGCAGTGATCCCTGCCTAGTGTAACAAGTGGCCTAGCTGCTTGTAGTCTCACCCGCTGTGTGACAATGCAGTTGGGAGACACCCTATAAAAGAAAGTGACTAAACAAGAAATGAAAGTGTATATTACCCCAACATTTCCTGCTCTTGATATGTTTATGTTGTACTTGTGTCAAAAAGTATCTGTTTCTCTTTGTAATTCTTCCTTTGTGTGAAATACCTAGAGATCCTGCCAGTCCCCCTGCTTTCCTATTTCAAATTGACCATGTTAGGCATAGAAGCTCATCCATCCCAGTGTGGTCAGTTTTCTGGCTGCCCCGGAAGCACAACCTGTGTGCCCTCCAATGGCAACACCCCTCTGCACAGCTCTTCACTGGGAAGATCAGTATGTTGCTGACTCTCTGCCTACTTCTTACACTACCCCTCCCCTGCAGTCTCCACTCTCCACCTCTCTAAGCCCTGTATGCAGCTGAGAATGGAGGTTATGGGGTATTTATAATGTTTGTGATGTATACAGTATATAAACAAATGCTTTGCCTTGCATTTCTATTTTAAAGTAAATAGGTTGTTTTACAGGGTATGCAGTAGGTTTCCAGATACTCTAAGGGCAGTATTTGTGTTGTGGTGCTCTGCATTGGGAAAAAATGCTGCATTTCTGTTTTTTGGTCCATTCCTGTGCATTAATCACACTTTAAAGGTGAATAGGCTGCCCTAATGGCAATAAACTCAGCATCAAGTAAAGCCAACACATTGAGGGGGAAAAGCCTCTCGCTTCCTCAAGGCTTTAAAATCATGAACTGGGTTCCATGGTTTCATACTGGCAGTTGGTAATGGGATAAGATTTGATGGTCTTTATCAAGCTCTATTATATGTTTCCCATTGCATCTTACCTCAATTTTCATCACATCTACTGCTCCAGCCCTGAGGAAGGGGGAGGTTCTCCCCCAAAACACACTAGATTTACTTGATGCTCTTAACCAATAAACATTTCAAATAGACCCTTGAGTGATTTGACCTTTTGTACTGGGTGCTCCTCAGTACCCACCACAGAGTTTGTCAAGTGCTGAGCATTCTTTTTGTCACTATCGGAGAGGAAGCAGCCCAGGAGTGGAACAAGGTCTATCTACATTATACACTCATTATGTATGAGGTTCCCAGATAATTTAATGGCAATAACTGTGTGTTATGGTGCTCTGCATCAGAAGAAAATGCGGTATTTCTGTTTTTTTTGGTCCGTTCCTGTGCATTAGTCACCCCTTAAAGGTGAATGGGTTGCCCTAATGGCAATAAAGTCAGCATCAAGTAAAGCCAATTTATGCCCTGTATACACGATCAGACTTTCCGATGGAGAATGTGCGATCGGAGCTTGTTGTTGGAAATTCTGACCGTATGTGGGCTCCATCGGACTTTTTCCATCGGAATTTCCGAGACACAAAGTTTGAGAGTTGGATCTAAAATTTTCTGACAACAAAATCTGTTCACGTAAATTCGGATCGTGCGTAGACAATTCCGAAACACAAAGTGTCACGCATGCTCAGAATCAAGCAGAAGAGCAGCACTGGCTATCGAACTTCTTTTTTCTCGGCTCGTCGTACGTGTTGTACGTCACCGCGTTATTGACGTTCAGAATTTCCAACCAACTTTGTGTGACCGTGTGTATGCAAGACAAGTTTGAGCCAACATCTGTCGGAAAAAATCAGATGGATTTTGTTGTCGGAATGTGCGATCATGTGTACAGGGCATAAGGGGGAAAAGCCTATGGCATCCACAGGGCTGGAGCAGTAGATAAGATTATAATCATGAACAGGGTTCCATGATTTCATGCCCGTAGTTGGTAATGTGATAAGATTTGATGATCTTTATCAAGCCCTATTATATGTCTTCCATTGCATCTCATCTCAATTCTAATCACATCTACTGTGATTAGATTTGTGCTCAAAAAGTCCCAGTGCAACACCAAGGATCCTTTAACATGGATTGGATCCACTTTGCTCAGCAGAGATGATGTCTGCTGATCCCCCACTGAGCAGAGCAGAGCGAGCAGGTGACAGGTCTGCATAAGCAGAGCGGACAGAGCACGCCCTGCTTTATGGGTGGTAAGATGTAAACAGACTGGCTGACCATTTACACCCAACTGCCCCTTGTTCCTATCTGGATAGGGTTGGAGGTACAGTAGGCGGGTGTAAACACAAGTCTGTTTACATCCACAGCTCCATAGAGGATAACGGAGGGTGCAATCGCAAGAGCAGACAGGTGGACTTGTCTGACCAATCGTAAGAAAGGCCTAAAAGTCCATTGTTGTAGTGATACAAATTATTCCACTATGAACCACTTGTCACAACGCACACCCTTCTACTGTGCAGTATTCCACCCTGTCCACATATAGGTAAAAGGCTTACCAAAGCCCCATTACCCCCTAAAAAAGAGTGATCATGGTAAGCATGTGCATGTAAACAAACTGGCTCAGCTCCTCTCCTGCACCCAGGATGTTAACCAGCCATGCTCCAGGATGTTATCAGGATGTATATATAAAGCAAATATGCCCTTGATAGTGTAAAACCATTTAAACAAGTTTATTAAAAATCATTAAAACCACTCACATAAAATCAATAAATATAGTTCTTCTCAATATTCCAGACAGAATCCAGTATAGATCGGCAAAGTCCGCCGTGTGCGATAATGTCACTGTGTTCAGACCACACCCTATTTTGCTAAATGAAATCTAGTTGAATGTGGCTGAACATGCTTCAAAATTGTTGTGTGTGGCCCGAATTAGGTTTATCATCCAATTAACAGGCTGCATGCTGAAGGTGTTGCACCCCATAATTAAACCATGTTGTGCGTGAAACATGCTGAGGGAACTGTTTTGGGTGGGAGTGAATGGTGTGCTGTCATTGCAATAAACCTTGGCTGGAGTTGAATGAACATCTTTGGTGTGCAGCCCAATATTTTGATGGTGGACTACAGTGGAGGCCAGGGCCTTAGCACAGCAGGAACAACATTTTTTGACCACACCACTTGGTCATGCATGGTTATGCCTATAAATCGGTGTAACCTTGCCCACAATCGCTTGTTTTTGGAAATGGGCACTTCTTCAAAAACTGTTTTCCACATTGGAACAGTTCCTGGCACATACAGGTGCATCTCAAAAAATTTGAATATCTTTAAAAAAGTTAATTTAAGTAATTCAATTAAAAAAATTCAAACGAATATATTATATAGATGCGTTACACCCAGAGTGATACTTTTCAAGCATACCTTTCTTTTTATTCTTTTTACCTTGATTTCCAAATGAAATACAACATTTTCCACAGTCTGTGATGATTTCTGGAGCCATATCATCTGCTGGTGTTGGTCAACTGTGTTTTATCAAGGCCAACGTCAGCGCAGCCCTCTACCAGGAAATTCTAGAGAACTGTGTAAGTGCATGACACATTTTTTTCCTTTAACTACATTCATTTATTGGGAACACACAGTAATTCATGCAAAAAGAGCCCCGACCAAGTATTGGTATAGTGCATACTATACTGCACATGGACATACTTTTCAGTAAGCCAACATTTCTGTATTAAAAATCCTTTTTTTTATTGGTATATCTTATGTATATCTTATGTAATATTCTAGTTTTCTGAGATACTGAATTTTGGGGTTTTCACTAGCTGTAAGCCATAATCATCAAGATGAAAAAAAAAAAAATGCTTGAAATATATCACTCTGGGTCTAACGCATCTATATAAAATATACGAGTTTCACTTTTTGAATTGAATTACTGAAATAAATTAACTTTTTGATGATATTCTAATTTTTTGAGATGCACCTGTATATACTGTGATTAATTTTATTACCAAGTATTGGTATAGTGCATACTATACTGTACATGGACATACTTTTCAGTGAGCCAACATTTCTGTATTAAAAATCCTTTTTTTATTGGTATATCTTATGTAATATTCTAGTTTTCTGAGATACTGAATTTTGGGTTTTCACTAGCTGTAAGCCATAATCATCAAAATTATAAAAAAGAAATGCTTGAAATATATCACTGTGTGTAACGCATCTATATTAAATTCATGAGTTTCATTTTTTTAATTGAATTACTGAACTTTTTGATGATATTCAATTTTTTTGAGATGCACGTGTATATACTGTGATTTTTTTATTTTTTTTTTTTGTTATTCAGTTTGAGAAAACTGTGTAAGTGCACAACACATGTTTTCGTTTAACTACATTCATTTATTGGGAACACACAATTTAGCCACTCCAATATTATAGATGATCAGATCTAGCGTTCTGTGGTCATATTACTGGACGCCTTTGATATTTCCACTTCAGATCCATTTTAAATAGGCATTATCTTGGAAAACAAAGGATACAGTCATTTTAAATGTTACTTTGGGGTAAGATAAGTTACTGCAGGGTCTGTGCAAATATTCTTTTGTACAACTTACCGTATTTATCGGCATATAACACGCACAGGCGTATAACACGTACATTCATTTTAAGAGGGAAGTTTCAGGAAAAAAACTTAAATTTTAATTAAGGATCTTTGAAGCAAAATAAGGGTCAGTGCCCATCTGCAGCCTCACCATTGTCATCAATGCAGCCTGATCAATGCCCACCTGCAGTCTCACAAGTGCCATCAATGCAGCCTTATTAGTCCACATCGATGCAGCCTCACCATTGCCATCAATGCAGCAGCCTCACCATTGCCATCAATGCAGCAGCCTCGCCATTGCCATCAATGCAGCAGCCTCGCCATTGCCATCTATTGACTTCCTATTACAGAGGCCGCCAAGTAAACAGGAGATTCTCACTGTATGTAATCTGACGGCACTCGTCCTCCCGTTGCCTCTGAGGCAGCCGAAATTGAAGTATTGGCATATAACACGCACACGCTATTTGCACCCGATTTTCATGATGAAAAAGTGAGTGTTATACGCCAATAAATACAGTATGTAATATTATAATTTTCTGAGATACTGAATTTTGGGTTTTCACTAGCTGTTAGCCATAATCATCAAAATTTAAAAAAAATAAATGCTTGAAATATATCACTCTGGGTGTAACACATCTATATAAAATATATGAGTTTCACTTTTTGAATTGAATTACTGAAATAAATGAACTTGTTGATGATATTCACATTTTTTGTATGTATATACCGGTACTGTGATTTTTTTTTTTTTGTTGTTATTCAATTTGAGAAAACTGTGTAAGTGCACAACATTTTTTCCTTTAACTACATTCATTTATTGGGAACACACAATTTAGACACTCCAATTTTATAGATGAGCAGATCTAGAGTTCTGTGGTCATATTACGCCTTTGATATTTCCACTTCAGATCCATTTTAAATATGCATTATCTTGGAAAACAAAGGATACAGTCATTTTAAATGTTACTTTGGGGTAAGATAACAGCTGCAGGGTCTGTGCAAATAATCCCTTGTACAACAAATATTAACATACTCAAGAAGGAAATCATTACCATATCTGAAGCGTTCAGGCCTTTTACCATCTAATTCAAAGAGGTGGATTTCTTTTTTTATACTGACTAACAAAAAACACTAGATATCAAAAATCATTTTCAACTCTTGGTTCAAGGTGAATTTGGTATGTTCGGAAGAGTGTTTGAGGTCGATCAGTTGTATTTCTTTTCTAAGTCTTATTTGCTGATAGTTCAAAGAGTTTTGTTTTACTGCATCAGATGCTACAGCTACAGATTTTTTGCCTAGGAAAATGTTAAAACTCACTGTACGTGAGTACTGGGCAGCCACACAGGGTCACACGCAAAGGTCCTCTTTTATTCTGAAAAATAGTATATGATGAAACACTAGGGAGATTTCCTCCCTGACGCTTGCTGTCATTTATGCTCGGCTAAAAAAAGACTTCACATACAAAAAAAAAAAAAAAAGGATCATGTATGTACAGAATTCTTCATGTGTTTATGTTGCATTTGTTCTCTTCATCCACATGCTGACCAGATAAATCCTAAAGAGACACTGTTAGGCCTAGTTTACACTTGCAGTTGGGGTGGTAAAAACAGGCCGCATTTTTTACTGCTCCACCAAACTACTGTCCCCTAAGCTGCAAAGGCAACTGTAAAAGGATATAAACATGCCATGACCACTATGCATTGCATTGCGGCACAAACAAACATCTCCCCTCCCTCACATTTGACGGCCAGTCCCACTTTCTAAAAGCACCCCATTCAAGAGAATGGGGCCTACCCCACAACTGTGTGCAATGTGGTGTTGGGGGCTTTTATGGGTTGAAACAGGTGTTGAGGGCAATGTTTTTGTAAATGAGCCCTAGCTTTGTCCAGCTTTGTCAAGTGTCTGCACATAGCCCAGCCTTCAGGTATGAAAACTTCTCCACCTATATAATATAGACTGAATGAGACAAAATCAGTCAATTTCCCCATCCACACTAAACGGCGCTGATGGAGAAACCTTTGCTGCCGTCTAAGGTATTCATGCAGTTACAGCACCAGCGGCTTGCTGAATACCTGAACAGCGATTGAATCTGATAGGATCAGCCCATCATTTTCTACCTGGCTAAGTCCAATTTTAAACAGATTTTTGTTGAGCTGGGTGGTGCCAACAGAAGCCCCTGCAGATCAAATTTGAGCTGATTCAGTAGGAACCAACTCAACTCAAGTTGAGTCACGTATGGCCAGCTTACCCACTTCAATACTGAACACTCTCACCCCCTTCCTGCCCAGGCCAATTTTCAATTTTAATTAGCATTACATGCTATTATTAACCAGCCCAATACTGGACACTTTAACCTAGGCCAATTTTGAGAGTTCAGTACTATCACACTTTGAATAGCAATTACTCAGTCATGCAACACTGTGCCCAAATTACATTTTTATAATTTTTGATAGATAGAGCTTTCTTTGGGTGGTATTTAACCACCACTAAGTTTTTCATTTTTATTTTTTACTATGTAAATAAAAAATACCTGGCCCAGTACATCGATCTGTCTTCTGCTGTGCCCAGTGGACACAGCAGGTCACAGATTGCACCACTGCATGACCCTTAGGGCACGCAGAAGGCATGCTCACGGGAGGATGTCACAGGATGTTCAGCCTGTACCCAGCCATATTATTATAATAGGCTGTTAAAGTAGCATTCCAGTAAAATCCTAACTATACCTAAATCTACTCCCACCTCCATTCTAAGCCTATTCAAACTACCCCATAAAGGAAAGATGTCTGCTGTTACCTATGTTGAGGGCTCTCCAGTCCACTCACATGATCAGTTCCCAGCACCGGCTTCAGTGTAGAAGAGAGACAGCTGACAACGAATGCCCCATAGTAAGCCTATAGGTGACGTCATCACCCAGGCTCTGTAGCTGTCATCAGTGATCTCTCCTCTTCACTGAAGCCGGCCACTGGAGAGATCATATGACCAGAGCACCCTCAGAATAGGTAAGTATACACATATTTCCTTTACAAGGTTGTTAAAAAAAGGCTTAGAAAAAAGCAAAGGAGCCAGGTGCATGGATGTGTCCAAAGTACATTTGAGTGTCAAGGGTTAAAACTCAGCCGCTGCTCCCAATCTCATACAACCAAAAAAAGAAAACGGCAAAAAAGGGAAGCTGTGTTCCGGTACACAGATTGGACAGGTTAAAAAGAATTTGAAGAAATGATCAATATCAACATAATATCAGTAGCCCTTACAGGAGGATGAAATTATGCCCATAAGACACTACAACTCACACCTTTAGTGAAAGCCTCTGCTGTGCCAGATGGGATGGATGGCTGCCTCAGACCCTGGAGCTCCTGGTGGCAGGAGGAGAGCCTGATGGATGCTGGCTTCGTTCCTGGACCTTGATGGGGCCAGGCATTGCTGGTCATCGCCGACGGGACGGAGTCGCCAGAAGGAGGATCCTGCTCCACTGCAGAGACTGCACACGGGCAACCGACAATGGAACGCCGGGCGGACTGGAGCCAATCTCATGCCAACAGGTTAGGGCTATGATGTGTGGGGAAAAGGACAGAACAAAATGCCGGAACTCCCTCAATTTCATCCTCCTGCAAGGGCTACCGATATTGTTTTATGGCAATAGACTGTCTTAATAAAGTGATCATTTCTTCAAACTTTTTTAACCTGCCTGATCTGTGTACCAGAACAGTGCTTCCCTTGTTGAACTTTTTTAAAAAAAGGCTTAGAATGGGGGTGTGAGCACGTATAGGTACTGTTAGAATTTGACTGGAATGCTACTTTAAGCTTTGGTGTTTGACTGGTATTAAAGCTGAGGCAAGGGAATGATCCCGTAGCACTGCACACAACAGTCGTTTGCCTGGTAATTGACCAAATTACCAATAGCTAAACAACAGATGCATCTGACTGCATGAAGTTGATTCTTGGTAAACAGTTTTCTGTATGGCTCCTTGAATTTTTTAGTTAACGAATGTCAGGTGGAAGCCTACAGGGTCACCCATGAAGCAAATTTCCAAAATTAGCTCAGTGTATGGCCAGCCTAAGAGACTCCTAGAGAGCAAGAAATTGAGCTAAGAGTTTGAAAATGACTTGCTAAGCTATTGCTAAACTTTCCAGGCTTCACAAGTTTGGTGCACAATTGCTGCAAGTCCGCATTGCATGACTCCAGATCAACTTTATTTGCAAACATTTTGCAAGTCTGCTGCAAGTTCTGGTTCAGTTATGTTGTGCAATAATCATCCCACCACAGGGGTCACTGTAGCCAAATTCATGCTGTAGACTTGCAGAGCTCTTGCTGTAGACTCACCACTGCAGCGTTGTTCTTTTTAGAGACTTGCTACCCAAAGTTGTTACAAATTGCAAAAGTATTAACTAGAACTTGTGCGTCAAGCGCTCTGCAAGTGTACAACTTGCCAGTGAAATGTGCAGCAAGTCTTACAATTCAACACTGCCACAAAGGTGTGGCAAGTTATCCTTGCTGTCTGGGCTACCACAAGGGTTGATCTGTGTCAGACATGGTTGAAAACAATCAAGAACTGCACAGGCACCAGGATTACATGATTGTGTCATCTCTGTACCAACATCTTCATCTAGGAAACACTGTCAATGCTGACCTTGGTGCTGATGGCTCCATTCTTTTTGAAGGAAAAGTCACATAAATCATTGTCAGGGGGAGCACTGTGAGCTCTGTGAGAGGTAATAAACATCTGCATTACCTAAATAATTATTAACTAATGAAATAAATAATTAATAAATAATACTGTGCCTTGAACAAATATATTTGATGTCTGAATTAAATGATAATAATAATAATAATAACATTACTCATTATCATCACCATCATCATAATCATCATCAATGGTCATCAATGGCTATCATTCATGATAGTGTATAGCAGGGGTCTCAAACTGGCGGCCCTCCAGCTGTTGCAAAACTACATATCCCATCATGCCTCTGCCCGGGGGAGTTGGGCTTGTAACTGTCAGTCTTGCAATGCCGCATGGGACTTGTAGTTTCGCAACAGCTGGAGGGCCGCCAGTTTGAGACCCTGGTGTATAGTATCTGGACTTCGCAAAGGCAGTCACAGTCCCCCAAAAATGCTTAATTTACAAGCTGAGGTCCGCAGGCTAGGAACCTGGTTACAGGAACGGGTCCAAAGGGTAATAATAAATAACATGTACTCAGACTGGTCTGGAGTGGTGAGTGGGGTACCCCAAGGTTCTGTCTTAGGACCAATTCTTTACAACATATTCATAAATGATATAGCGTATGGGATAACTAGTTCGGTCTCAGTCTTTGCGGATGACACAAAGATAAGCAGAGTAATAAACTTGCATCAGGACATAGAAATTTTGCAGAAAGACCTAAATATAATGAAGACGTGGGCAGACAAATGGCAAATGAGGTTTAATGTGGAGAAATGTAAAGTAATGCACTTAGGTGCAAAAAAAAAGAAGAAAAATATTCACTAGGTGGAGAACAGCTGGGAGAATCAAGGATGGAGAAGGATCTAGGGGTGCTAATAAAAGACAGATTGAGCAACAGCATGCAGTGCCAAGCTACAGCTACCAAAGCAGGCAGAATGTTAGCATGCATAAAAAAAGGAATATACTCCAGGGACAAGAATATAATTCTGCCACTTTAAAAAAACTCTGGTTAGCCCTTATCTGGAGTTTTCCATCCAGTTCTGTTTACCAGTCCCCCGAAGGATGTCCTGGAGCTGGAGAGAGTTCAAAGAAGGGCAACTAAACTAATAAGGGGACTGGAGGACCTCAATTACGAGGAACGGCTGCAAACACTACATTTATTTTCGCTGGAGATGAGACGCTTGAGAGGAAACATCTACAATCTACATCTATGATCTACAAATATCTCAACGGGGATCCCAGCATAGGAAATAAACTATTCAGACCTAGGGAGTATAAAAGGACACAGGGCCACACAATGAGGCTGGAGGAGAAGTGGCTTAACCTTAAACTGTGTAGGGGGTTCTTTACTGTTAGGGCAAAAAGGAACTTCCTCCCACAACTGGTGGTGGCTTCGTGGAATATAGATATTTTTTAAAAGACTCTAAAGCCTTATACACACAGTACATATGTTGGCAGGCGATTTTTTGTTGACAGACTGTTGTCCTAAAATCTTACCGTTAGTAGGCTGCTTTTGACAATTGTGCAACTTTCGGCCAACAAATGTTGGATGACAGGCTAGTAAATTTTCGTCTGACAACGGTTTGACGTCAGCATTTCATATGGTTAGTACGCAAATCCGTCACACAAAAGTCGAAATTACAAACACACATGCTCGGAATCAATGCTCACCAAACACAAAATTAAGAAGGGGCCCAAAGGGTGCCGCTCAAGAGCTGAAATTCCTCGTAGTTCGTCACTATGTTCGTGTTTGTTGCACGACAATTGTGTACCGTTACTATGCAAGACAAGATCCTGGCACACACCCTTTTGACAAAAATCATACGCTTGGTTGGCCAACAATCGTACCGTGTGTATGATGCTTTACATGTACATCTTAACAGCTTCAGCCCCAGAAGATTTTACCCCCTTCCTGACCAGAGCACTTTTTGCGATTCGGCACTGCGTCATTTTAACTGACAATTGCGCGGTCGTGCGACGTTGCACCCAAACAAAATTGACATCCTTTTTTTCCCACAAATATTGCTTTCTTTCGGTGGTATTTGATCACCTCTGCGGTTTTTATTTTTTGCGCTATAAACAAAAAAAGAGCCACAATTTTGAAAAAACTCATTATTTTTTTACTTTTTGCTATAATAAATATCCTCCAAAAATATATAAAAAACAATTTTTTTCCTCAGTTTAGGCCGATATGTATTCGTCTACATATTTTTAGTAAAAAAAAATCGCAATAAGCGTATATTGATTGGTTTGCACAAAAGATATAGCGTCTACAAAATAGGGGATAGTTTTATGGCATTTTTATTATTCATTTTTTTTTATTAGTAATGGCGGCGATCTGCGATATTTATCAGGACTGCGACATTATGGTGGACACATCGGACACTTTTGACACTATTTTGGGACCATTGTCATTTATACAGCGATCAGTGCTATAAAAAGGCACTGATCACTGTGTAAATGACACTGGCAAGGAAGGGGTTAACCACTAGGGGGCGACGAAGGGGTTAAGTGCGTCCTAGGGAGTTATTCTAACTGTGGGGGGATGGGCTTCAACTCACATGACAGCGATCACAACTACTGATGACAGTGAGCAGTGATCTCTTTCATGACACAAGGCAGAACGGGGAAATGCCTGGTTTACATAGGCACTTCCCCATTCTGCGGCTCCGTGACACGGTGGCCAGGAGACCAGCGGACATCGAGTCCGCCACTCCCGCGGGCACGGTCACGCTGTACGCGTCGGGCGCACGTGCCTGCTATCCCTGCCTCTTAAAGGGGACGTACAGGTACGCCCATTTGCCCACCGCTGCTATTGTGCCGATGTATATCAGCGTTCAGCGGTCGGCAAGTGGTTAAAGGACACAACATACAGGGATATGGGAAATCATTATAGACACTGATACACATGAACCTACACAGGTTAAACTGGATGGGCTATTGTCTTTTTTCGGCCTTACCAACTTTGTAACTATGTAACTATGATCATAATACATTTGCCATCCCCATCATCTGTTTGTAGGTATTGTGCATCAACATGAAGACATACAGTAGATAATAATAAAGATAGAAAGTGTGAATATTCTTTTAAAATTAGGTTGACTTTTATTGACATACAGCATGTGAACTTGCTGGTTTACTCTGTAAAGACCCATGAGAGCTAATCATTGTCATTTTAGGCCAAGCTATCTGTGAATTTTCAGTTCACATTATCTCTGGTCAGAGAAGTATAAAGTATGTAGATAATTTGATATCATGGGAAGGAGGAGCAAGGGGATTAAAATAAAAAGTACATTGTGTACTCTTCACATACAGTACTGTATATATCAGAATTATTTTGCACAATGGGTAAATAGTGGCTTATATACAAATGAGTTTCTATCTTGTAAACTAATGATCTCTAGTTCAAAATCTATTCTACCCGCCAGGGCTCCAATCTCTGTCTTGCTGGGCCAGGTTAAAATGGTTGTACTTCCAGCCGGGAATATCTTCAATATTTTGCACTTACATTCAGTGCGCAAAAGAAAATAATGAGGATTGATTTTGGAGAGGCGAATGCATATTCTAATGCGATGCATGCCTTTGAGCAACATAAATTCTTTTCACATGAATATTGCTTTTTGTATTCTGGCAGTGGAGTCTCCACCCGAAGAGATTGTTTGAGAACACCAGGATACACTATTTAGCCTTAAAATAACTGACTGAAAATAACTTATTTGTAACGTTTCAGTGTGGATAGTTTTTTTTTTTTTTTTTTTTACTGTCTTTTTCAGTATTTTGCTTATTTATTGGCAGTACAAACAAATGGCCACTGCCCTCACTTATAAGTGGCCTTTGCAGCAAGGAGTGCATGCAAGGGCAATGCATGCAAAACAAAAAACAAAGAAATTCCTGGCTCAACTTACTGACCAGCCTGCAACCAACCAAATTTTTCTGTCTGTGTTAACAAACAGATTGCGTTAAAAACAAGGGTTTAGTTTTCACACATATGCAAATACATGGATAAGCTCCAGAGCCCTATCAAGGCACCCCAGCATTTTCTCTACTCCTAACTCTAAATTTTGAGAGACTCCACAGTGGAAGCACATGCATTATAATGGATAGTTAGAAGGCAAGTGAGCCTGGAGGAGCCCATTCCTTCTTAAAGACACAGGAGCGCACTGGACACCCAACACATAGCACAATGGCAGCAAAGGTGTCTGGTTGGTTGCAGGCCAGTTAGTATATTCAGCTGGGAATTTCTTTGGTTTTGTTATTTATTAGCATGCTAGATGGACAACTATGTAGACCCATTTGAAAAAAAAAAATACATATTTGTAAATGTATTGCCTTGTATTTATCCTTAAAGCCCATTTCCTGGCAAAATTTAAAACCCTTGCCACCCCTCTCTCCTGCCCCCCCCCCCTTTCCTTCACCAATTAAAAGTTTTTTTAATATATATATATATATATATATATATATATATATATATATATATATATATATATATATATATACAGTATCTCACAAAATTGAGTACACCCCCTCACATTTTTGTAAATATGTTATTATATCTTTTCATGTGACAACACTGTAAAGTAGTGAGTGTACAGCTTGTATAACAGTGTAAATTTGCTGTCCCCTCAAAATAACTCAACACACAGCTATTAATGTCTAAACCGCTGGCAACAAAAGTGAGTACACCCCTAAGTGAAAATGTCCAAATTGGGCCCAATTAGCCATTTTCCCTCCCCCTGGTGTCATGTGACTCATTTGTGTTACAAGGTCTGAGGTGTGAATGGGGAGCAGGTGTGTTAAATTTGGTGTTATCGCTCTCACTCTCTCATACTGGCCACTGGAAGTTCAACATGGCACCTTATGGCAAAGAACTCTCTGAGAATCTGAAAAAAAGAATTGTTGCTCTACATAAATGGCCCAGGCTATAAGAAGATTGCCAATACCCTGAAACTGAGTTTCAGCACGGTGGCCAAGAGCATACATCGGTTTAACAGGACAGGTTTAACTCAGAACAGGCCATGCCATGGTTGACCAAAGTGAGTGCATGTGCTCAGCATCATATCCAAAGGTTGTCTTTGGGAAATAGACGTATGAGTGCTGCCAGCTTTGCTGCAGAGGTTGAAGGGGTGGGAGGTCAGCCTGTCAGTGCTCAGACCATACGCCACACGCTGCTTCACATTGGTCTGGATGGCTGTCATCCCAGAAGGAAGCCTCTTCTAAAGATGATGCATAAGAAAGCCTGCAAACAGTTTGCTGAAGACAATCAGACTGATGACATGGATTACTGGAACCATGTCCTGTGGTCTGATGAGACCAAGATAAACTTATTTGGTTTAGATAGTGTCAAGCGCGTGTGGCAGCAACCAGGTGAGGATTACAAAGACAAGTGTGTCTTGCCTACAGTCAAGCATGGTGGTGGGAGTGTCATGGTCTGGGGCTGCATGAGTCCTGCCAGCACCAGAGAGCTACAGTTCATTGAAGGAACCATGAATGCCAACATGTACTGTGACATACTGAAGCAGAGCATGATCTCCTCCCTTCACAGACTGGGCCGCAGGGCAGTATTCCAACATGATAACGGCCCCAAACACACCTGCAAGAAGACCACTGCCTTTGCTACAGAAGCTGAGGGTAAAGGTGATGGACTGGCCAAGCATGTCTTCAGACCTAAACCCTTTTGAGCATCTGTGGGGCATCCTCAAATGGAAGGTGGAGGAGCGCAAGGTCTCTAATATCCACCAGCGCCATGATGTCATCATAGAGGAGTGGAAGAGGACTCCAGTGGCAACCTGTGAAGCTCTGGTGAACTTCACGCTCAAGAGGGTTAAGGCAGTGCTGGAAAATAATGGTGGCCACATAAAATATTGACAGTTTGGTCCCAATTTGTACATACATGTTTTTCAGGGTTGCCTGGATAGGTATCAATATCCGTAAAGTTTCAAATAACATAAAAAATCCTTAAACATGGGACCTTAAATCTGCCTAGTGACGCAATTCATATACCATAGTGGTAAAATTCATCAGTTTGTTATGTTCATAACAACATTAAAACATATGGCGTACTTCGCGTACTACCAACATTATGGAGCCTATTGATGTGGTCCCGGGTTTCCGGTGAGAGCAGGAGAACCCAGGGACCATCTGGTGGTGGGGGAAAGAGGGTGAAGGACCGCGCTGACTGCACTGTGAAAGTGATCAGCAGATCACAGCCACCGGATCACTTTCACTTGGCAGCAGGGCCATTCACTCTTTGGATGTACGTAGTAAGTCCAAAGAGCTGAGCTAACAATTTTAGGGCCTATGTCGAACTGTTTCTCTCCCCATACAGATCTATAAGAATGCAAAAGAAGCTGCAAGCAGTTCAAATGCAGGTCAGAAAGAGATCAACTGCAGATCAAATGTATCCTGTCAAAAATGTTTGAATGATCTCTGAAGCAGCATTCACACCTGGGCGTTTTGAATCATTAGCAGATTTGACGCGATTCTGCTTGCAATTTCAAAATGCCCAGGTGTGAATGACAAATCACACAATGCACATTTCAGATGACATTCATTTGAATGACACCTAAAAACACACTGCGTTTCTGTAGTAATTGTCCACGGCAAACCGCATCGCGTAAAGCATGTCCCCAAAAGAAGCTCCTGAACTTTTTTTTGGACGATAAGCTTCACTCCATGAAGTTTGCTGCAATTGCAGTGTGATTTGTCACGGGACAATAGCGGCAGAACTGCACCACGTTTATAAGTTCAAATGAATGGCATCTTAAATGTGCATTGTGCGATTTGTCATTCACATCTGGGCGCTTTAAAATCGCAAGCAGAATTGCAGCAAATCTACATGTGTGAGTGCAGCCTCAGGCTTCATGTACACTACAGCTCCTAAACTTGAGTTTAGGAGCTTTTGGGGTTTTTTGACAAAGCTTCTATATTCAACTCCATAAAAGCAGAGCAGAGATTTTAGTAGAGTTTATGAGCTGCTGAGGTTAGGGGAGCTTCAATGTCCTTCAACCTCCCTCTCCTGAACATGAAAGAATTGCGTTCAGGATAGGAACATCTTGACCGCCGACCGCAAGAGGCGGCAAATTCACAGTTAAATTGTGGTGCAATTTTGCGTTTTCCCGCAGTCGGCAGTCAAAGCAGGCTATGTGTACATATGCATTTGCCAAAAATGCCCAAAGCCTATCAACACAGATTTTTGCTCTCCCCTGCATTTCCAGACAAAATCTTACATGTCAGGCCTAAGATCGTGCAGGAGAAAGGTCATCCTCCCTGGGAGCCTTACTGCCTGAAACTGGGCTGACTTTTTGGCTCTGACAGGGAGAGAATACTTTAAATATCAGCACACACCCCTATCACTGGGATACAAGGCTGCATTATTGTAACTACTTAAAAATTGAGATTTGAATTTCCACAAGTGCTCATTCCTGATTGACCACACTGAAAATGCATACACGGTTTTTTTCATCATGTTCAACCATTTTTTATGCAGTTGGCACCATGTTCTTTTCCTTTACTGAACATCAATTGTGTTTTAATCTTGGGGACATTTTTTTTTAGAAAATGTCTCTATTTTAAAAATGAGGCATATTTTAAATACAGGAATGAAGTTCTAAAGGCAGATGGTTTTATACCTTAATGCATTTAGGTGAAAAACCTTCTGGGTGCAGCTCCTCCCCCAGTCCCACCTTATACCTGAGCCCCATCTCTGTTTAGCGATGTACATGAGAGCAGCGGCTCTGCTGGGTCGATTTCTCCTCATTGGTTGTCAATCAAAGCCAGTGAGCCAATGAGGAGAGAGCGGGTCCGGGGCCAAGCCATGGGAGTAAGAGGCTCCGTCTCTTATTATGCTCCCATAGTAAGAGGTTTGCTATTGGGGGCACTCAGCAGGGGGGAGGAGCCTGGACTGCCAGAGGGAGCAGGTAAGTATAACGTGTTTGTTTGTAAAAAAAAGAATACCTTTGGAATCACTTTTGGTGAAAAGACAGATAAAACAGGGAAGTCTTAAAGTTAAAAAACATGGAAACAGCAAATCTAACCCTCAATCAACCTTGTGTTGATTGGGTAAATTATTATTAATATTATAATTTTCCACGATTTATATAGCGCCAACAGCTTTACAATGTAGAGGGGGGGGGGCAGCACAATTACAGTACAGGGTAGGGACAGGAGGGCCCTGCTTGTAGAGCTTACATTCTAAAGGGAGGGGGTGGTGGTGCAAAAGGTAATAGATGCGGGGAATGATTTGATGGGGTTGTGAGGTGGGTGTGGGTGTGGGATAGGCTTCCCTGAATAAGTGAGTTTTCAGGGATCTCCTAAAGGTGGACAGGTTAGGGCTGATCAGATATACTAGGGCAGGGAATTCCAGAGGATGGGAGAAGCTCTGGAGAAGTCCTGAAGACGAGCATGAGAGGAGGTAACAAGGGAGCTAGAGAGCAGGAGGTCTTGGGAGGAGTGGAGGGAATGATTTGGGCGATATCTGCAGATGAGGTTGGTGATGTGGCTGGGGGCAATGTTGTGGATGGCCTTGTATGTTGTGGTTAGCATTTTGAATTTTATACGGTGGGGTAGGGGAAGCAAGTGAAGGGATTGGCAGAGAGGGGCAGCAGTCACAGATCGATTAGTGAGGTGTATTAGTCTAGCAGCAGCATTCATAATAGACTGAAGGGGGAATAGCCTGCATAAGGGTAGGCAATTAAGGAGAGAGTTGCAGTAGTCAAGGCAGGAAATAATCAGGGAGTGAATAAGTTGCTTTGTGGTGTTATTAGTCAGGAAGGGTCGAATTCTGCAGATGTTGCGGAGGTTAGGGTGGCAGGATTTAGCCAGTGATTGGATGTGGGGGCTGAAGGAGAGGTCATAGTCAAGGATGACACCCAGCACCCTGGCATGTGTGGAGGCACCAATGGTTGTTCTGTTGATCTTAATGGTAAGTCATGGAGGGGGGGATCGGGAAGGAGGAAATATTACAAGCTCAGTTTTAGAAAGACTGAGTTTGAGAAAGTGGTGTGACATCCATACCGAGATGTCATTCAGTAAGTTTGAGATCTGTGAGGAGATCAAGGGGGTGAGTTGAGGAGCTGGGTGTCATCGGCGTAGAGGTGGTATTTATTGGAAGCCATGGGAGGTTATCAACTGGCCCAGAGAAGAGGTATAGAGCGAGAATAGGAGGGGCCCAAGGACAGAGCCTTGGGGTACCCCAACAGAGAGAGGAAGAGGAGTAGAGGAGATGGAGTTATAAGTGACACTGAAAGTGCACTGAGCTAGGTAGGAGGAGAACCAGGATAAAGCAGAATCACAGACTCCAAGGGAGTGTAGTTTGCTGAGGAGGAGCAGGTGGTCAACTGTGTCGAAGGCAGCAGAGGGATCGAAGAGTATGAGTATGGAGTAATGGCCATTGGTTTTAGCAGTTAGTAGGTCATTCGTGAGTTTTAGTAGGGCAGTTTCAGTAGAATGTTGTGGATGGAAGCCGGACTGTAGGAGGTTGAGAAGATTGTTGTCCGTGAGGTAGCGACTCATTCGGTCATGGACAAGGAGTTCGATCAGCTTGGAGGCAAACGGGATCAGGGAGATGGGTCTTAAGTTATTCAAACAGGTGGGGTCTAGTGAGGGTTTTTTAAGTATGGGGGTAACCAGTGCATGTTTGAGCAGGGAAGGAAAGGTGTCGGAGGAGAGGGAGAGGTTGAAGATGTGGGTTACGGAATTTAGGATAGATTAGGAAGGTGGTTGCAGTAATTGTGAGGGGACAGGGTCCAGGGAACAGGTGGTGAGGAGAGGAGTTTATCAACTTCATCTGTGGTAACTGGGCAGAAGGAGGAGGGTATTGAGTGTGGTGTTGGACCTGGGTAAATTCAAAATAGCCATGTTGAACTGTCATAAAATGCATGTGTCCCATCGAAAAAAGTTAAATACTCATATACATAACATTGTTCTCAGAGATATATTTAAATAAAAAATCCTTAATGATGTTTAAACTCAGGTAGAATAAAGACAGAATGGTGTCATCCAAACACTAGTTGCTTGCCAACAGAACAAAAGAATAATGACCGTAACAGTTGGGTGATGCTCCAGTATTGTCCAATAATTGGACTGGGGAAGTAGTGTAGTTGTTTTTTCTAAATGCAAGGATCAACAAACTGGCTTTATTGTATGGAAGGGGTACCTATATTTCAAGATTGACTGGACTGAACACATGTTTGCTCTAATATTTACTTGGGAAAGAGTCAAGGTCCTTGTACAGTTTGGGTCTAGGATCCATAGGGCTTTACAGGGACACAGGCATCAACTTAAACACAACGCAAGGTGCATATGCTTCATTTCTGTTAATTTTTAGGCCAGGATGGGTTCACTTTAAGTGTGACACGTTTCTTTTTAGCATGCAATGGCCTCTCGTTGTTTTCAAAAGGAAGTCCTTTTTAAATAGAAGTAACGCAATATATACACAGAATTGATCAGGGAAACACAGCTGGGATTACTCCGACCTCTCCAAACAAATTTGTGATCGCAAGCAAACTAGCGGAATTCATCAGTTTGTTGATTCTTTGCTGGACAGAAATGTGAATTCCTGATTAAATTGCGAGTGCTCACCAGCCTCCTGGGTTTAAAAAAAAAATAAAAAAGATGAACTTCTATTCTTACAGGCTCCCAGGAAAATTGCTTTATAGCCATTTCACACACAGACAAAAAAATGTAGTGTTTACCTAAAAGCACATTGAACATTCCTATTAAGTAGCTGAGATCCACTGGGGCCATTTTAATCCATTAGTTTGCAAGATACATTACACAGATAGTTCTGTGAAGCAAATCCTAAACTATCTTCAGAAAATGTGTAAACCCTTGTATGATTTTGAATCAGCTTATCCCAGAAGAAAATGAGCATACACATATGACAAGCCAGAGAGATGGGGCAGATTTGCAAATGAGTATTGGAGTTGTATTCCTTTAATATCAGTAATTAATAATATGAATAATAATAATAATACAGTTAATATTGGTGGTAGAAGTAGTTGCATTTTTATAATTGTTATTATTATTATTATTATTATTATTAGTATTATTAGTATTATTATTTTTAATACCATTTTATTATTATTAATATTACCTATTTTATTTATAATAATAATAAATATAACAATGATAAAAACCTTAACAATAACATCATCATTATTATAATATAAGCCATTTACCATCCAGCTAAAGGATAACAATAACTGATATGGATACAATCAAAAACTACACTATTTTCATTAGTGCTAGTAATTTTAATTATAATAATAACAACAACAATTACTATTATTGTTATTCAAATAATGGGCGGCACAGTGGTGTAGTGGGTAGCACTCTCACCTAGCAGTAAGAAGGGTTGCTGGTTCAAATCCCGACCACGACACTACCTGCCTGGAGTTTGCATGTTCTCCCTGTGCCTGCGTGGGTTTCCTCCGGGTGCTCTGGTTTCCTCCCACACTCCAAACACATGCTGGTAGGTAATTGGATCCTAGTATGTATGAATGTGAGTTAGGGACCTTAGATTGTAAGCTCCTTGAGAGTGTAGGGACTGATGTGAATGTATAATGTATATGTAAAAGCGCTGCGTAAATTGATGGCGCTATATAAGTACCTGAAATAAATAAATAAAAATAATAATAATAACCACTTGACCTCTGGAAGATTTTCCCCACCTTCATGACCAGGCCACTTTTTGCGATACAGCACTGCATTACTTTAACTGACAGTTGCACTACTGGGTTTTTTATTTTTTGTGCTATAAACAAAAAAAAGACTGACAATTTTGAAAAAAAATATATATATATACATATTTTTTACTTTCTACTATAAAACAGGTCATAAAATAATTGAAAACAATCAAATTTCTTCAGAAATTTAAACCATTATGTATTTTGCTATATGTTTTTGGTAAAAAAAAATACCAATAAGTATATTGATTGGTTTGCACAAAAGTTATAGCGTCCACAAACTATGGGATATATACTGAAATTTGTATTTATTCTTTCTTCTACTAGAAATGGCGGCGATAAGCGGCTTTTAATAGGACTGGGATATTGCGGCGGCCAGTCTGACACTAACTGACACTTTCTGGGAACCAGTGAAACTGATACAGTGATCAGTGCTAAAAATTTGCAGTGACGCTGTTCTAATGACACTGGCTGGGAAGGGGTTAAACATTTAGGGCGATCAAAGGGTTAAATGTGAACCTAAAAAGGGAAGGGGAGAGAGGCGCCCGGCGACCAGTAGTGTAGCACAGTTTAATGAGTATAAAACATGTAAAATCAGTGACAGGTTCAACTCACAGGATGACAGTCTATGCCCTAATGGGCTATGGTAAAGATCCCACACCCTAATGGGCTATGGTAAAGATCCCACATGGGATAGTGGAGTAGTCCTTGCCGAAGCAGGCGGCTCTGTGAACCAGGAGAGAAGACGCTGTGAACACGAGCAGTCGTAGGCTGGTCAGCACCTGCTAAACCACGAAGAGAACAGACCAATTGGAATGTGTTTCAGAGGCTAATCACACCTCCTTCCTCAGCCGTTCGGAATCCAAAAGAGATAAATTAGACTTATAATCTTTCTTAATGCTTTGTCATATCTCAGTGCTTCTGATCTCTCACATTCTGTTTGATGCCACTCTCTGTCTACATGCATAAAATCCAGTGATGGTTGCATGGTGTTACTCATAATGGGTTT
Organism: Aquarana catesbeiana; assembly: GCF_042186555.1. NCBI lineage: Eukaryota > Metazoa > Chordata > Amphibia > Anura > Ranidae > Aquarana > Aquarana catesbeiana. The sequence continues at coordinate 245,432,810 of NC_133334.1, read as the reverse complement.
CCTGATGGTGACAATGGTAGATTATGCACACACAAATCACCTCCAGGTGCTCATGCGATAATGCACCCGAATATAAAATTTCCATGGGCCATATGTGTAGGGCTAATGATAATTAGAAGTCCAGAGCCCAGTAACATCAGTAGCCAGAAGTCAGATAAAAATACAGCTTATTCCAACAATAAAGCAGCAATAAAAGTAGCAAGAAGCCAAAGCTGACTGTGGAACAGCATTACCAGAGGTGGATCTGATCCCAACCTGCAGCAGGAGTGGTTTGCCAGAGGTCCCTGATGATGAGGGGAAACCTGCATATACCGGGAGATCTGGATGGGGGGCAGATCCTATGTGAGAAAGCCGCCCTGAACAGCGAGGAAGCACAAGTTGCCAAAAGTGGCATGGCTGGAACACAGGCATCAGCTGATCCACGGACAGGAAGCTGGACCAACAGGAAGAGAAGCCGGTTGCTGAGACTCCATTTTTCGGGGCACGCCCCCTTTCCTTTTTTCAACATGCCTTTTTTTAACATTTTTTAACAAGCCTTTTATTAGCATGCCTATATAATGCCTCTGCCAGTTGCCAAGCCAGGATTTGACAAAGGGGCTTGCCCCGAAACATGTAGTCCTGGCAACCGGCTTCACTTCCTGTTGGTCCAGCTTCCTGTCGGTGGATAAGCTGATCCCTATGTTCCATCCAGATCTCCCAGTATTTGCAGGCTTCCCCTCGTTATCAGGGCCCTCCAGGAAAGCCTCTCCTGCTGCTGAAGGTCAGGATCAGATCCACCTCTGGTAATGCTGTTCCACATTCAGCTTTGGCTCCTTATGGGGCGTACACACGGTCGGACTTTTCGTCTACAAAAGTCCAACGGACGCCGATGGACTAAAGCTGGCTGGTAATCTGATCGTGTGTGGGCTTCTCCGGACTTTCAGCAGACTTTTTCAGCCTCAAATCCGACGGACTTTAGATTTGAAACATGCTTCAAATCTTTACGTCGTAACTACGACGGACCCCGAAATCCGCTCGTCTGTGTACTAGTCCGACGGACAAAAACCCACGCTAGGGCAGCTATTGGCTACTGGCTATGAACTTCCTTATTTTAGTCCGGTGTACGTCATCACGTACGAATCCGTCGGACTTTTGTGTGGTCGTGTGTAGGCAAGTCCGTTCGTTAGAAAGTCTGCTGCAAGTCCGCCGAAAGTCCGCCGGAAGTCTGTCGGACAGGCTGTCGGACTTTTGTAGACGAAAAGTCAGACTGTGTGTACGCCCCATTACTGCTTTTATTGCTGCTTTATTGTTGGAATAAACTGTGTTTTTATCTGACTTCTAGTTACTGATGTTACCGGGCTCTGGACTTCTAATTATCATTATCATTAGCCCTACACATATGGCCCATGGACATTTTATATTCCGGTGCATTATCGCATGAGTGCCTGGCTGTGGTTTGTTTGTGCATAATTTTTTTCCCCATCATCCCTGGGGACACTTTGTGGCTTCCCTGCTTTTTGTGCCAATTACCAACTCTTGTGCTTCACCTGTCATCATGACACTATGATGGGGAGACAGTCATTTTGCGCCCAATCTGCTTGTATTGTGTAGCACAACAATAAATCATGCCTAAATAATGGAGATTGAAATAGTCACCTGTAGTTTCCATCAGAAGTGTCAGAAACCATGAAATCAGACCGAGACAGAAGTACAGTTAAATCACACTTGTTTAATAATAAAAGTAGAAAGAACAAACGTAGTCAAAGCATAGCCAAAGTTCAGTAACCGGAACGGATAGTCAGCCAAGCCAGAAATCAGGGATCAAAGTAGTGGAACAGCAAGAAGGATCTGGAGCCAGAAGGGATGTCAGCACAGTCAGTCTTTAAACAGGAACGCAGGAGATTTTCTTGTGATGTGACCATGGCGAAGGCAGAGCTCCTCTGGACTGGACAGCTTAAGGCTCGGTTCACACTGGGGCGACTTGTCAGGCGACCTAGTCGCCTGACAAGTCGCCTCCCGTTCTGTGCTATGGAACCGTTGCGTCGCTCCGACTTAGAAAAAGGTTCCTGTATTACTTTGGGGGCGACTTGGGGCGACTTGCATAGACTTCTATGCAGAAGTCGTCTCGCAAGTCGCCCCGGCAGTCGTTTGCAGGTCGCCTCGCTGAGGCGACCTGCAAGTCGTGCCGCCCATGTGTGAACCGAGCCTTAGTAGGCAGGACTGATGAGCAGGATCATCAACAGCTGAGTATGGAGAGAGATGGGAGCTGACAATTAGCAGACAACTGAGCGGCCAGCTCAGAGAAGGAAGGGCTGAGCCCAGCCCTGACAAGAAGTCTGTGTAACTGAATGACAATGAGAGAACACATTTAAAGAACAGGGTAAAAAATTGACACCCTATATCAAGAAGCAAGGACCATCATGACATAATCAACATGTTTTAATGAAAGCTGAAGAATTAAATATGTTAAAAAGGATTTTGAAAATTGCATTACCATATAAAACCTTACATTGCATTTTGATGACTGGGTTTACATATACTTCAAGGGTGAAAAAGCAATATAAAGGTAAAATTAACTATCAAGAAAATGGCAATGTTGAGGATACCCAGAAACCGAATTGAGAAATTGCTATTACATTCTCCTCTATAAAGCAGCTTTTATAGATACAGCTGAAGGTACAGTAAAACATGGTTCAGCTTTCAAGACCTATGCAAGTGCTTTTATTTGATTTCCAATATAAACTGGAAGAGATTTGCATATCTAAGTGTTAAATACGGAAAGGTGAATTAGGTGAGTGGCGCCTGGCAGCTGCGTTCTGTATTGATTGGTCAGAAATAATAAACAAGGTAATAAAAGCAGGCTTGATATGTGCTAAGTCATTGTCTGAACAGGATAATGTAGTTTGGCACATATGATTGGAGCACAGCTAGCAGCAACATTGTCTGTTTTACAACCTTGCATTTGGGAAAGGTTGGATGATACAATCTAGCTTAGCTACAGCATAAACTCCCCATGATTTTCTAAGAGCATGGCTCCATTTTAGAACTACACTTCTTCCTGATTTGATTTTTTTAGCTTCTTGAAATAGATCTAAAGACAATTGTTTTTTTTTTTTCAGGATGAGTCTGTGTCTCATTAGGGAGATTTCCATTCACTTCCTGTCCCATAGCCAAAACAGGAAGTGAGAGAGAATCTCTCCAAAGTGAGGGAATCCCTAGTTGTCACCAGGGTCACCAGAACTACTGTTCCCATTGGAAGCCTTCCTTTCTATTGATGGCCTAATAATTACCAAAAGTTTGTTTATTTATTAAGAGAAAAAGTAACCCAAGCTCTACCTCTATATATGTGATAGTAAATGAACTAACAGAATTTAAATAAAAAAAAAATAGTAATAATATATATAATATATATAGTATAGTTGGTGTGTAGAGTAGTTGGTGCTCTGGCTAATTAAGCTCACAAAAGATCCATAGAAAGTATAGGCCGGCAACTTGACAGCTTCTCCATAGAAAATATTTATTTGAGCATTACAGCAATAACATCATCCAAAAATACTGACGCGTTTCGGCCTTAGGCCTTCATCAAAAGTATAAAAATATGACATTAAAAACAAATATATATAAGGGAAGCAGCCCTTGTAAAGTATGAAGGGCATAAATCACTTAATTAAAAAATCAACCCATTAATTGGTTACAGGTGGAGATGGCCAGACCTGGGCCAGACAAACACACACTAAAACAGGGGATTTCAACAAAGAGCACAACATGTTAACCATTGCGGTCCCACTGATACAACAGTGGAAGCTTTTCAATAAAAAATCATTAATTGCTATACTTCAGAGCATTATTTCAAAAACAGGCTAACATCCATCCTATTGTTCAGACCCAACGGTATTCTGGTATTTAAAGTGTGTATCCACCACACCTCCTGTTGGAGCAAGGTATTTTTTACAGATATTTATATAGAGCCAGCAATTTACATACTGTATATATTATGCATTCACCTTAGTCTCCGCCCTCAAGGAACTTACAATCTAAGGTCCCTAATTTTGTCAGGAGTCAATTAACCCACTAGCATGCCTTTAGCGTGTGGGAGAAAACCCATGCAGGCATAGGGAGAACTTGCAAACTCCATACAAGTAGTGCCGTGGTTAGGATTCGAACCGACGACCCTTGCACTGCCATGCAGAAATGCTAACCACCTAGCCACTATGTTTGGGATCTTCTTTTTCTTTTACTTTCATTGGTAATGGTAAATAGGAAAACAATGGAGAGAATAAGGCTCCCTAATGTGGGCACCCCCAGCCACCTATCCTATCTGAAGGAGCCTGGGTAAAGGGGAGCCCTATCTGGCTATATAATTACAATCAGGGTGGGCAGCCGGGGTGGGGGGTCATTAAAACGGCAGGTCAGTTGCCTGTTTTTTCCACCGACTACCCCCACCCCCTGGCTGTCTTTCTGAAAGAGCCCAAGTAAAGGAAAAGTCTTTCAGTAGGAACACTCGTTGCAGTGACAACTGCCTAAGATAGAAATTACCGCTCACTTTCTGTTGTGTTTAGAGAACAGGAAATGGAGGGAAATCTCCCTAATGGCACATGGAAGGCTCTGTGTCTAGTGGGAAATTTGTCACAATAGAATTTTTTTACTAATTTAATCTTTTTTTGAACCGCGGTGTGTGGTATCCCTGGGGTTTGCAGGTACAGTTGATTGCTTTGGTGGAGACAAGCTGAGCCAGCTCATGAGATGTGATTGTGGAGTCTGATCTTGCCTTGGGCGAAACATAAAATATTTGGCAAAAATAACCTTAATGGAATTTTAAATCCTCCCTACGCCATCTAAGACTTAAAATAAAAAATAATCTGTAGAAATAAAGGGCTGACCATGAAATATCTTAAGATAGGGGCAAAATGGTTTGAATTTTAGATCATTATATTATGAAATAATTTCAGACTCTGATAGTAAGTCAGAATATGATTTATTGATTGATATTGATAATCTTATTGTTTTTGTACCCTCCTGACAGTTTTATATCTATATTTGTCATAGGTTCTCCCCCAACCTCCCCCTTCTTTTTCTTTCCTTAGATTTTTTTTTCCTTTGTTTGTTCTTCTATGTTTTTCTTTTTGTGTTGTTCCCACCAGCCTCCCTCTACTTGGAGGGGAGAAGATGAGAACTAATAAGATAAACTGCATTGTATATGTTTCAAGATAATGTTTGGAATTTCCTAAAATGCTGAAAATAATAATAATAAAAACAAAATAAATAAATAAAAAAATAACAATAAACATTTTTGGCTTTAGATATATTTTAACCACTTCAGCCCCGGAAGGATTTACCCCCTTCCCGACCAGAACACTTTTTGCGATACGGCACTGCGTCACTTTAACTGACAATTGCGCGGTCGTGCGACGTTACACTCAAACAAAATTGACGTCCTTTTTTCCCCCCAAATAGAGCTTTCTTTTGGTGGTATTTGATCACCTCTGCGGTTTTTATTTTTTGCGCTATAAACAAAAAAAGAGTGACAATTTTGAAAAAAAAAGCAATATTTTTTACTTTTTGCTATAATAAATATCCCCAAAAATATATAAAAAACAAATTTCTTTCTCAGTTTAGGCCGATATGTATTCTACATATTTTTGGTAAAAAAATAAGCGTATATTGATTGGTTTGCGCAAAAGTTATAGCGTCTACAAAATAGGGGATAGATTTATGGCATTTTTATTATTCATTTTTTTTTATTAGTAATGGCAGTGATCTGCAATTTTTATTGTGACATTATAGTGGACACATCGGACACTTTTGACACTATTTTGAGACCAGTGTCATTTATACAGTGATCATTGCTATAAAAATGCACTGATTACTGTGTAAATGACTCTGGCAGTGATGGGTTTACACTAGGGGGGCGATCAAGGTGTTAAGTGTGTCCTAGGGAGCGATTCTAACTGAGGGGGGGGATGGGCTACCACTGACATGACAGCGATCACTGCTCCCGATGACAGGGAGCAGTAGATCTCTGTCATGTCACTAGGCAGAACGGGGAAATTCCTTGTTTACACAGGTATCTCCCCATTCTGCCGCTCCGCAACACAATCGTGGGCCCCCGGCGGACATCGAGTCCGCGGGACCCGTGGGCACGGTCACGGATCACGCGGCGGGCACGGGCGCGCGCGCCCACAATGCCTCGACTTAAAGTTGATGTACTTGTACGCCCATTTGCCCAGCCGTGCCATTGTGCAGATGTACATCGTTGTGCACTGGTCGGCATGTGGTTAAGGAAAACAACACATGGCACACTGAGATATTTGAAGATGAGCGAATAATAAAAACATCTGCTCTATTAGTAGAAAAATATAGATCTGCTTCTTCATATGGTGCATTTCTAGTAGACACACACGGGTTCATTTCAGTAAACGTGGTAGTTTCACTTTAGTAAATATGACCCCCTGTGTCTCATAGGCATTTTTCTTCCAAGAATTCATTCTGGAAAGCCTTGCCCTGTTCTGCCACCTCCATCTTTTACCTGGCACTTTTATGCATCAGCAAAATAATAAAATAATACACCAGTAAATGGGAATTAATGCTTTACTTTGTTATGCAACACTCCTTTGTGGAGGAGCTGAGGAATATGCAAATTAGCACAATTTCTAGTCATTATCCAATGTATTACTGGTGTCTAATGGCATTAAATTAAAGTTCCAAAATCTCTAATTATCTCAGAGGTTTTTTAATATTAGGCATCAATGATCTTCACGCTGAGTTTAGTCTTAGTCAGTGGGAGAGGAATTTCCCGCACAGAATAAAAAAAAAAAAAAAAAAAAAAAATATATATATATATATTGCATGTTGTATTTACTTCAGTGCTGATAATCTGGCTTATTTTATATACAGTAAGTAATAAAACTTTCATCACATGATATTGTTTTGGTACATAGCAATTTAAGTGTGAAGGTAGTATCTGCTATACCATTATAATATATACTGTATCACCCAGATAGTATATTTCACTTAAAACCCACTTCCAAGCATTTTTTTAAAGCAGCTTTAGGCTCCATGCACACTGGAGCTCATAAAGGGCCGTTTTTTGGAGTTTGGGCGGTTTTTTTTTGACAGCCCATAAACTCCACTCTTTGGTATCCTATGTGTCCATCACACATGGATGTTTTTTAGCTTTTATCAGCAGTGGAGTTTATGGGCTGTTCTCTGAACGCCATAAAATCGCGTTCAAAGTGCCGTTTTTCTGACCACAAAAAAAAGCGATAAAAACGCTAAAGGCCCTTAAACGCCGATAAACGCGCATAATTGTGCGGTAATTAGCATTCGGCGTTCTATTTGTTCAATGCAATGTGGGATTTTTGTTGTGTCCTCGGTGTATTTTTATTAAAAACACCCATAATCGCTAATGTTAAAAAACGCTCATAAAAGCTAGTACAAAACGCTGTTAAAAGTGCGTTTTTCATCCAGCGTTTTCTGCCAGCAATCTGTGTGCATGGAGCCTTAGGCTGCAATGTTCACCTTCACCCCAGGGCTGTTCTCCACAGTATTTTTTCTATATAAAATGTATATAATCTTCGTGATTCACAATGGATTTAGAACAATGGAATTTTTGTGTATTTTAATTTTTTTTAAATAAAGGACTTGTCAAACATTTGGACTTTTATATTTCTAGGTCTTGTTTTTTTATTTTGAATGAGTAGGGGGGACAATGTTACTCTTACTCATTCATGTGGTTTGATGTGGTGGGGGGGGCGTTTCTGGGGGCCCACTATTTTTTAAATAGGGCTTCCAGATTCCAATAAGTCCCCAACCCACAGACCCTCACAACCATCTGGCCTAGGTTATGTGGAAGAGGCTCTTGTTCTCATCAACTTGGGAGCAATTTGTTTTGGCGAGGGGTAGGGGGGGCATGCTCACCACTTTCTTCTTTCCTGGTTGTATGCTTGGATTAAGGGTCTGGTGGTATAGATTTTTAGGGGGATTCCCACACATTTTTATTTTTTTTCATTTTTTTTAATGGTGATGGGGATCACCATTAAAAATTATACCAGATCATTCTGATACATTTTAAATAGCCAGAAAATAACATTGCATTTCCAGCAACACACAGACCCCTCCAAAGATTCTCTAAAATACATAACAGATATTACGTCTGTGTGCCAATTGGTTAAGGATGGGTTCACACCGTTGCAAATTGGATGCAGTTTCTCCACATCCAATTTGCAATAGCAGGAGATTGTGACCGGCTCTCTATAGAGCTGGTTCACATACCTCCGCAGTGGGTCCGGTACTATTTGCACAAAACAGCTCTGCATCTTTTGGTCAGTTTTAGGTCCAAATTCAGGCTACAATTCGGGCTGAAATCGGACCTGAAAAAGTGAACCAGGACGCACCGAACCCCTGCTGTGAGCCGCATGTGGCTCATATGTGAACCCAGTCTAAAAGGAAAAAAAAGCCAGCAGTGAAATGCAATATGCCAGCAATTTAAAACACGTATTGTTTTGTAATTTTCATTGCTGCTGCAGCACTTTCTGTACATCACAGAAATGTGGCCCTTCACCAGCAGGATTACAGCATCCTTCAGGCATGTTACTTAAAGCAGTAGTAAACCGCTTGCTTTTTTTTTTAAACATGCAAGGCAAAGTCATAATGTGCTAGTATGCATCACATACTAGCACATTATGTGAAACTTACCTTAGAAGGAAGCACTCCTCTGAAGGTTCTTCCATCTTCACCTGGTCTTCCTTCTGGGTTCACGGACTCCAGCTGAGTGAGTGGCCAGAGCCTCAATGACGTCACTCCCGTGCATCCGCCCGGGAGCTACCGTTTACGGCACAGGACTCTGAAGGAACGTCACTGGTGACCGTTCCTTCAAAATGCATACACCAGTGACGTCACCGGCTGCATCTAAAGTAAATATCTCCTAAACAGTGCATGTTTAGGAGATATTTACAGTACCTATAGGTAAGCCTTATTATAGGCTTACCTATAGGTAGAAATTGTGCATTGGAGTTTACTCCCACTTTAAAGGAACTGCTCCCAGACAGTTCCTACCCCCATGTTATTTTTTTCAACAATCCCTTGCCTATTAGTTAATGGGAATTTTTGAAAGATTTGGTTGTTTTCAATGGGGTTCAGGTTCAGCATCCAAACTTCAGTTTGCTGAATCCTGATCAAACTGAACCCAGGGCATTTTGAAAGCTTGCTATAGGGGGGGTATAATGACCTCACTCTATGATCCTGCAGGCTTTTTCGTCTCCTATTCCAGTAGTGGCAACTGGTCCCATAAATGCAGTCCTCATCTCCGGTTGGATCTTCTCTCATCTTGCTGATATCGGTGCATGTACATGCTGACATCATCCCACCCAAAGTCAGGGACCGGAACAAAGAAGATTGGAACACCACAAGACCAAGAAATATGGAAATCATTCCCCTCAAATTCATCCCCCTAGTCTAAACCAGCAATATATCCTGAATATATGTGGTATATGGGCGGTGGGGCACCCACGTGATATTTTCTTAGCCGAACAGAGTTCTCCTTTAAAGGAGAAGTACAGCCAAGCTCTTTTGGCTATACTTCTCCTGTGGATCACAGGAGTGCAGTTTGTTCTGCACTCCTGCAACCCATTTTCAGCAGACAGCAGGCTGAAGCATCCTATCGGCTGACGTCACAGAGCCGGTCCAGGCTTGGGCAAGATTTTGACAATGGATTCAGGATCTGTCCACATGCCTGGACCTGCACCCGGCTCAGCCTCTCAACGAGCCGCTTAAAGTTTACTTTTCCCATCAACTTATCCCCACAGAGTTAATGAATTTTGTATCACTTGCTTTATTAAAAGAGAAGTACAGCCAAAGCTTGTTTGGCTGTACTTCTCCTGTGGATCAGTTCATTCTGCACTCCTGTAACCCATTTTCACCAGACAACGGGCTGACATCAGAGCCGGTCCAGGCTTGGGCAACATTTCGACAATAGAGTCGGGATCCGCCCACATGCCGGGACTGGCACCTGGCTTTGCCCCTCAGCAAGCCACTAAGAGGCTGAGCCAGCCGCTCCTGCCCCCTCCACTGCCCAGCATTCCAGTGAGTGCAGGGGGCAGAGCAGTCATCTGCTGACAGTTACCAGCCATCTGCTCAGGAAGCTGTGAGAACCTGAGCAATCAGCAGTGTCCGATCCCTCGGTTTTCAGTGTTAAAGGTGCCAGGAGACAGATGCAGCATCGGACCAATGCTGCATCAACCTAGGTAAATATGAATCTTAAAGTAAAAAAAACCCATACATTTCCCTTAAGTATCACTTTTAACAGTTATAGCTCTTTAATTGCAGTCAGAGAATTTGCGCAACTTTTCTGTCTACTTTTAAGCAGCTTATTTGCACTTTTTGCATCTTAATATTACAACAGGACATGGCCATAGCTGTCTCTTTGAAATGCTACATTAAATCTTCTTTAATTGGACAGTGCAATATTTCACACCAGAATATACACACAGTCTTTAATTAGGTTCCACCAGGAGATTTAAGAGAGTGAGTAGGGAATTGCTCATCAGTGCATTATGGGATTTAGGAACAAGGGCCATTATTCAGTCACACGAGGAGCTGGCTAAAGGGCACTGGTGCATGTTTTCTAATTGGATATTTTTTTTGGACGAGACAGCATGTCTGTAAATATAGAACAGAAACAAAAAAAGAAAATATTTGAAGTGCAAAGTATTAGGAAATGATCTCCAGGCTTTTGTACTAATAGCAGAAATCAACAAGGAGTTTTTATTGTTTTTATGAAATGTGAAATTAGGTTCAGTAAGTAACTTGCCATCATTGTTTTTTTACTTAAAAAATGTAAAAAAATATTTTTTTTCATCAGTTTAGACCAATATATATTCTACATATTTTTGTTAAAAAAAAACCGCAATAAGCGTATATTGATTGGTTTGCACAAAAGTCATAGCGTCTACAAAATAAGGGATAGATTTATTGCATTTTTATTATTATTATTTTTTTTTACTAGTAATGGTGGCGATCTACAATTTTTAGCGGGACTGCGACATTGCAGACTCTTTTGACATTTTTTTGGGACCATTAGTGCTATAAAAATGCACTGATTACTGTGTAAATTTCATTGGCAGGGAGGGGGTTAACACTAGGGGGCGATCAAGGTGTTAAATGTGTTCCCTCATGTACGTTTCTAACTGTGGAGGGATGGGACTGACTGGAGGAGGAGACATATCGCTGTTCCTAATCACTAGGAACAGCAGATCTGTCTCCCCTCCGCTGTCAGAACGGGGATCTGTCTGTTTACATTTGTTCTGTCTGTTTACATTCGTCCCGTTCTGGCGCTTGCCCACGACTGCGGGTGGCCAGCGGATATCGCGGCCGCCAGCCATGCGCATTGAGTACCCCGCCGTGCAGCGGGTGCATGCATGCCTCTGGTGGCGCACGCGGATGCATGCGTGCCTCTGGTGGCGCACACGAACGCATGCGCACCTCTGGTGGCGCACACGGACGCATGTGTGCCTGTGGTGGTGCACGCGTGTCTGCTATTGTCCTTAAAGGTGACGACATACACCTACGGCAATTTGCAGGAACGAGACGACCTGCTACCGTATAATGACGGCGGTTGGTCGGCAAGTGGTTAAGGTGTATGCATAGCCAATTTTTTTTTTAAGTTTTTCACAGAGTGGGAAAGGGTAAAAACCTCCATCAGGCTATTTTTGCAGTCTGTGTAGTCTTAGGGGGATTTTTTCACTTTCACAGAAGAGCAGTGCGATGGGGTAGAGTGTGTCGTACCATTCTGTGCTGAAAAAAGGACTGCATGCCATATTTATTTCCAGTGCACACCACCACAGTGCTTTGGCGTGAACTGGCATGATAGGTAACCAGGCTTCTTTGCCTTGTTTCCTGTTGAGACTGCACTGGGCAAGGCTGCCCAGGGCTGTTCCAACGCACCTAGTGTAAATCTGCGCTAAAACCTTTAGCTGGAAAGCTAAAGGCAGTGCTGACAACCAATACCTTCTCTTTTGTAGCACATTATCCACCGCAGAATGACGGGTATTCCTGTTAAATAAGTCAGAGTGATTGTAGACTGTGAAAACAAGAAGAAATAAGCTAAGAAGTAAGAGTGGTGCAATTTCCATTCAGCTAAAAGACGTAGTGCGGTAATTACATAATGAGGTCTGGTAATATCTGCGACTGTTTAGAAAATACTTTATACCTTATTGCTTGTTTTTATTGTATAGAATACAACATATAGCTGCCGTTATGTTCATGCCGAGGAAGCCAGCTGCAAGTGGCTTGTAGTCAGCAGCTGCTTAATTAACATGCTGCTGTTCTAGCTGGCATCAGGCTCCGGGGAAGCTGGGCTGGGTCAGAATACATCGGTATCATCTGACGAGTGGTACGTGCGTTATCAATTGTAGTGTAGCTTAATTCATGATTTAGATGGCTGGAGAAGTGGTACTGCAGGCTTTATTTAGAGCAAGAAGAAAAAAAAAAGAAAAAAATGTTTGATGTATTATTTTTCAGTAAGACAATGCAGGCAGTACTGCTGATGTGCAAAGTGTATTAATCCATAGCAGCCAATATGCTGCAGCCAGATCAATTAAATAGAATCTGTCAATTTGTCTCTTACCAGCCCACCTTCTTTACCCACTTATATTTAGATACCTGGCACTCTTTTGCTGTTCTGTTGAAGCCATTGCAAATAGATAAAAATAGTAGAATAGCCCGCTCTAAAGAAACACTCTAAAAGAAAATAGCTGCTAACACAATTTCGCTGGCTGCAAACACAAATAGATTAAAACAGGGAAGTGTAGCTCTTGATAGATGCAAATTACATCCAAGTGAGTGTAAAGTGCATTCTTTATACAGGTGAAATAGGCAATACAATACAGATGTGTCCAAGAGAGAGATCATCCACCACCCACAGTGACACACACAGCCTCGTATCGGATATGGCTGACCCCTATTACAGGTGGTTAAAACACGCAGATGATAGCCCAGGTAAGAAGGGACTTTTATTGGTCGAATAACAGGCTCGGGTGGACCTCCTCCTAGCAAGAATGGTCTCACCAGTTCTTCACATATGCACAGCTCAAGAGAAAGAGCGCTCTTATGGTGTAGTGTGTCATTAAACAAATCATTTATTGAAGTTAAAATAATCCACTCACATGGTTTCCAAGTTCCGATGTGTGTGGTAATGAGAATGCATACGTTCCCAATCACAAAGATGGCCACGCTCTGCTCCACTCTCTTGCGTGGTGACGTCACATGCCACGGCTCCATTTTAATGCAGTTCGTCATCAAAAGATATTGTCTTGGGTGTCTGCAAATACCTGAACATTCTGATGTGAGGCGGCATTATTATTATTATATTGCCAAAGTCAGTGGCAGCTGGTGTGCAATAATTTGGGGGGGGGGCGGCAAACCAATGCCACCACCACACTGCCCCCCCAAGCAGGAGATGGCCGGGAAGGCCTCCTTATCTTAGGAGGCAGATGTCCTGCCTGGCATAACACTCTGATCTCCCCTCCTCCTCCCTCCCCTGTCCGAGCTGGGGAGTGCTGGATGTGGCTGGGCAGCTGTGGGTGAGAGTGGTGGCTGGTGGGTGAGTCAGTCAGGCTTTCCATGTCTCCTCCAGCCATGTGTCTCCTCCGGCCTTGCGTCTCCTCCCTCCTCCTCTTAGGCCAATAGGATCGCTTCTCCTTTCTGATTGGCCGGGAGGAGAATCAGTGTGACAGTAGCGAATATTCATTCGCTATTGTCACATAACTGGGTGGGCTCGGGGCGGAGTGATCTGAGCCCACCCTTTTTTGAAGCCTATTAGAGGCTTTAATCACGTGGCAGCCCCAATCCTCCTTTTCCTGGAGTCCCCTCCTTTTTCGCCAGTGCCCCCATAGAAATTCGCTTTCCATGGAGGCGCTCCCGAGCCACCCTGTCTGCATCTATTGACACAGACCAGGCAACTCGGCCCCACCCCCTGCTCCCTCATTAACAGCATTTGATTGACATTGGCTGCTATCAATTTGCCCAGTGAGGAGGGAGACAGCGGCAAGAGCGAATCTGGCTCAAGTAAGAATAGGAGGGGGGGGCGAGGGGATCCTGAATCAGAGAAGTTTTTTTTTACTTTAGAACCACTTTCACATGAGAATACATTACTTTATTTTAGTCATGTGACTGTAATATTGAATTAACCCTTTCATGACTAAGCCTATTTTTGAAATTTGGTGTTTACAAGATAAAATCCGTATTTTTTGCTATAATATTACTTAGAGTTCCCAAACATTATATATATTTTTTTAGCAGAGAATCTAGAGAATAAAATGGCGATTGTTGCAATATTTTTTATCACACGGTATTTGTGCAGCGGTGTTTTAAACGCAAATTTTTGGAAAAGGGACACTTTCATGAATTTTAAAAAATCCAAACAGTAAAGTTACCCCAATTTTTTTGTATAATGTGAAAGATGATGTTACGCTGAGTAAATAGATACCAAACATGTCACCCTTATAATTGCACGCACTCGTGGAATGGCGACAAACTACGGTACCTATGAATTTCCATAGGCGACGCTTTAAAAATTTTTTACGGTTACCAGGTTTGAGTTGCAGAGGAGGTCTAGGGCTATAATTATTGCTCTCGCTCTGACGATCGTGGCGATACCTCACATGTGTGGTTTGAACACCGTTTACATATGCGGGCGCGACTTCCGTATGCGTTTTCTTCGCTGCGCGAGCTCGCAGGGACAGGGGCACTTTAAAAAAATTTTTTTTTTTTTTATTTATTTTATTTATTTTTTTACTTTATAAATTGTGTTTTAAAAAAAAAAATATTTTTTTACTTTAATTGCTGTCACAAGGAATGTAAACATCCCTTGTGACAGTAATAGGTGGTGACAGGTACTCTTTATGGAGGGATGGGGGGTCCAAAAGACCCCCCATCCCTCCTTTACACTTCAAAGTATTCAGATCACCGAAAACGGTGATTCTGAATACTGTGTACTTTTTTAAATTCGGCGCCATTGGCAGCCAAGTAAACGGGAAGTGACGTCATGATGTCGCTTCCGCGTTTACAACGAGAAGGCTGGAACGAAGCCACCCACAGCTTCGTTCCAGCCCGCCCCCAGCCGCCGAAGGTACCCGATTGGACACCGGGCCTCCCGATCGCACGGGAGGCCTGGTAACAGCAGCGGGGGGGGATGTCCCCTCCCGCTCCTCCGGTATAACAACCGAGCGGCTTTTAGCCGCATCGGTTGTTATACACGGGTAGCCGATCGCCCGCTGTAAACAACGGTACCGGGATGATGCCTGCAGCTGCGGGCATCATCCCGGTATAACCCCGGAAAGCCGAGTGCGCATATCTGCGTACGGTTGGCGGGAAGGGGTTAATTTGACTTAAATAAACATAACGTTTTTTTTTTGTTTTTTTTTAAGATGAGCCTTTATTATGCTTTGTGAAATAACAAAATGGTTAAAATTACTGCGCTGTCCTGAATATTATGTAAGAAAATATTTGTGAATTACAGTGAAAATTGAAATAAGTATGGAAAAACAGCTGGGACTTCCTGCAAGATACACACATCAATCAGCAATTTCCAATATCAAGTTGTGCTATATTTTCCTTAAAAGTGAATCTGTGCAATAAGTTAATCTTATTCAATAGGGATGAGCCGAACACCCCCCTGTTCGGTTCGCACCAGAACATGCGAACAGGAAAAAAGTTTGTTCGAACACGCGAACACCGTTAAAGTCTATGGGACACGAACATGAATAATCAAAAGTGCTAATTTTAAAGGCTAATATGCAAGTTATTGTCATAAAAAGTGTTTGGGGACCTGGGTCCTGCCCCAGGGGACATGGATCAATGCAAAAAAAAGTTTTAAAAACGGCCGTTTTTTCAGGAGCAGTGATTTTAATAATGCTTAAAGTCAAACAATAAAAGTGTAATATCCCTTTAAATTTCGTACCTGGGGGGGTGTCTATAGTATGCCTGTAAAGGGGCGCATGTTTCCTGTGTTTAGAACAGTCTGACAGCAAAATGACATTTTGAAGGAAAAAACTCATTTAAAACTACCCGCGGCTATTGCATTGCCGACAATACACATAGAAGTTCATTGATAAAAACGGCATGGGAATTCCCCAAAGGGGAACCCCGAACCAAAATAAAAAAAAAAAAATGACGTGGGAGTCCCCCTAAATTCCATACCAGGCCCTTCAGGTCTGGTATGGATATTAAGGGGAACCCCGGCCAAAATGAAAAAAAAAATGATGTGGGGTTCCCCCTAAATTCCATACCAGACCCTTCAGGTCTGGTATGGATTTTAAGGGGAACCCCGTGCCAAAAAAAAAACGACGTGGGGTCCCCCCAAAAATCCATACCAGATCCTTATCCGAGCACGCAACCTGGCAGGCTGCAGGAAAAGAGGGGGGGACGAGAGTGCAGCCCCCCCCTCCTGAACCGTACCAGGCCACATGCCCTCAACATTGGGAGGGTGCTTTGGGGTAGCCCCCCAAAACACCTTGTCCCCATGTTGATGAGGACAAGGGCCTCATCCCCACAGCCCTAGCCGGTGGTTGTGGGGGTCTGCGGGCGGGGGGCTTATCGGAATCTGGAAGCCCCCTTTAACAAGGGGACCCCCAGATCCCGGCCCCCCCCCCCCCTGTGTGAAATGGTAAGGCCTACCATTTCACTAAAAAACTGTCAAAAATGTTAAAAATGACAAGAGACAGTTTTTGACAATTCCTTTATTTAAATACTTCTTCTTTCTTCTATCTTCCTTCATCTTCTGGTTCTTCTGGTTCTTCTGGCTCTTCTGGTTCTTCCTCCGGCGTTCTCGTCCAGCATCTCCTCCGCGGCGTCTTCTATCTTCTTCTCCTCGGGCCGCTCCGCACCCATGGCATGGGGGGGAGGCTCCCGCTCTTCTCTTCATCTTCTTCATCTTCTTCTCTTCTTCTTTTCTTCTCTTCTTCTCTTCTTCATTTTCTTCTCCGAGCCGCTCCGCACCCATGCTGGCATGGAGGGAGGCTCCCGCTGTGTGACGGCGCTCCTCGTCTGACAGTTCTTAAATAACAGGGGGCGGGGCCACCCGGTGACCCCGTCCCCCTCTGACGCACGGGACATGACGGGACTTCCCTGTGGCATTCCCCGTGACGTCACAGGGAAGTCCCGTCAAGTCACCGTGCGTCAGAGAGGGGCGGGGTCACCGGGTGGCCCCGCCCCCGTTATTTAAGAACTGTCAGACGAGGAGCGCCGTCATACAGCGGGAGCCTCCCTCCATGCCAGCATGGGTTGCGGAGCGGCCCGGAGAAGAAAATGAAGAAGAGAAGAAAAGAAGAAGAGAAGAAGAGAAGAAGATGAAGAAGAAGAGAAGAGCGGGAGCCTCCCCCCATGCCATGGGTGCGGAGCGGCCCGAGGAGAAGAAGATAGAAGACGCCGCGGAGGAGACACTGGACGAGAACGCCGGAGGAAGAACCAGAAGAGCCAGAAGAACCAGAAGAACCAGAAGATGAAGGAAGATAGAAGAAAGAAGAAGCATTTAAATAAAGGAATTGTCAAAAACTGTCTCTTGTCATTTTTAACATTTTTGACAGTTTTTTAGTGAAATGGTAGGGGTACTTTTGTACCCCCTTACCATTTCACACAGGGGGGGGCCGGGATCTGGGGGTCCCCTTGTTAAAGGGGGCTTCCAGTTTCCGATAAGCCCCCCCGCCCGCAGACCCCCACAACCACCGGCCAGGGTTGTGGGGATGAGGCCCTTGTCCTCATCAACATGGGGACAAGGTGTTTTGGGGGGCTACCCCAAAGCACCCTCCCAATGTTGAGGGCATGTGGCCTGGTATGGTTCAGGAGGGGGGGGCCGCACTCTCGTCCCCCCCTCTTTTCCTGCGGCCTGCCCGGTTGCGTGCTCGGATAAGGGTCTGGTATGGATTTTTGGGGGGACCCCACGCCGTTTTTTTTTTTTTTTTTGGCGCGGGGTTCCCCTTAAAATCCATACCAGACCTGAAGGGTCTGGTATGGAATTTAGGGGGAACCCCACGTCATTTTTTTTTTTTTATTTTGGCCGGGTTTCCCCTTAATATCCATATCAGACCTGAAGGGCCTGGTATGGAATTTAGGGGGACTCCCACGTCATTTTTTTTTTTAATTTTGGTTCGGGGTTCCCCAGTGGGGAATTCCCATGCCGTTTTTATCAATGAACTTCTATGTGTATTGTCGGCAATGCAATAGCCGCGGGTAGTTTTAAATGAGTTTTTCCCTTCAAAATGTCATTTTGCTGTCAGACTGTTCTAAACACAGGAAACATGCGCCCCTTTACAGGCATACTATAGACACCCCCCAGGTACGAAATTTAAAGGGATATTACACTTTTATTGTTTGACTTTAAGCATTATTAAAATCACTGCTCCTGAAAAAACGTCCGTTTTTAAAACTTTTTTTTGCATTGATCCATGTCCCCTGGGGCAGGACCTGGGTCCCCAAACACTTTTTATGACAATAACTTGCATATTAGCCTTTAAAATTAGCACTTTTGATTTCTCCCATAGACTTTTAAAGGGTGTTCCGCGGCATTCGAATTTGCCGCGAACACCCCAAATTGTTCGCTGTTCGGCGAACTTGCGAACAGCCAATGTTCGAGTCGAACATGAGTTCGACTCGAACTCGAAGCTCATCCCTATTATTCAACCCTTATGAAGTGAAAATCATGAATAAAAATTGATCAATCTGCACACTATAAGCAGTCCATTCTAATGATAGTAGATTTCCAATGTGAAATCAGCACACAATACACCCGGGAATAGTGCTGAGAAAAAGATGTGCCTTCCACCTCTACACACACTGCTGATTACTGACTCCTGTTGATCACCTATTACAGGAGATCACACTCGTTTCTGGCTTAATACCCAGCCCGGGCCTTTATGTACACAGCCAAGGTCTCAGCGTCTTCTCAGATGTTTGCCCTTCACATGTACACTTTAATCCCCATAAGAAAATAAAAGCTTCCATAGCATAAAATCTTTGGGTGACTTTATTAAGTACAAAAAGTATTGCAAGTAAATTCATGCAGTAGAAACACCAAGCCGGTCGGCTCTCGATTGCAGCCCGTGGACATGCGTGAACGTGGTGACGTCAGCAGAACAACGTCAATTGTGACAAAACCCGTAGGGAGGAGTGACATGCTGACGTCACCGGGTTCACGCAAATCTCAGAACCACGGGCTGCAATTGAGAGCCAGCCGGCTCTGTGTTTTTACTGTGAAGGGTAAACATCTGGGACGACGTTGAGACCTTGGCTGTGTACATAAAGGCCCGGGCTGGGTATTAAGCCAGAAGCGAGTGTGATCTCCTGTAATAGGAGATCAACAGGAGTCGGTAAGCGGCAGTGTGTGTGGAGGTGGAAGGCACATCTTTTTCTCATCACTATTTCCGGTTGTATTGTGTGCTGATTTCACATTGGAGATCTACTATCAATAGAATGGACTGCTTATAGTGTGCAGATTGATCAATTTTTATTCATGATTTTCACTTCATAAGGGCAGAATAAGATTAACTTATTTCACAGATTCACTTTTATGGAAAATATAGCGCGACTTGATATTGGAAAAAGCTTTGTGAAATAAATTTGTAGTATTTGCTATTGGCACACTTTTTTTTTTTTGAGAGAGAAAGGAAAGACTGTATGAGGTCCACATCCATGAGATGTTTGCCATTGACCCATCAGAATCTGAAAATGGCCCTGGTTGAGAAAGTTGTGGTGAATCTTTACTGTCAATATAAACATTTTTGTATGGTATGAGATTTTATTAGATTTTAACATAATACTTGTATATGACAAAGAGTTCATTTTAGATAAATTTGCAAACTGTGGAAAATTCTTGGTAGAATAAAGTCAGATTTGGTGGTAACTGCATTAACTTTAGTTGTAATATTTCTCTCCCTTATTTGTAAGGTCAGTATCAGTTTGTAGTGCCAGAGGACATCGCTATTGGTGACTCAGTTGGACGAGTGAAGACGAATGACCGCGACATCGGGGAAAACGCTAAATCATCCTTCGATATCATTGATGGTGATGGGAAGGACATGTTTGAAATTGTTACAGATTCCCAGACACAGGATGGAGTCATTCGACTAAGAAAGGTAACTGCTCACATTAAATAAGCTGCCAAGTTCTTAAACAGTACATACATTCCATTAATCTGCACTATAGGCTGTCTCATTTGTGATTTGTGAGCATGACTTTGTACACTGTTGGCTGTATACGCGGTCCTTCATCATCTTCTTCTTATACCTGAAAATTATAGATGGGTGCCATTAAAGCATCAAATGTTATGCTAAACTGTATTTATCATAGAATATATGAGAGTGGTGTGTAATATAAATACAACGTTTTTGGTAAAATCTATAACTACTTATAAGCAGTAACCACTGGATTGGGATAAGGTAATATTCTTGTCTTTGGTAGTCAGAAGCAATGGATAAATATAGCTGCATAGTGAAGGTTTTCATGAATAGGTTACAAGGTGTGTATAGCCACAGCTTTTTTCATTTAAATAAAGGAGGAATGGGTTAAAGCGGAGTTTCACCCAAAAGTGGAACTTCCGCTCATTTGTCCCCTCTCCCCTTCCGGTGCCACAATTGGCACCTTTCGGGGGGGGGAGGGGGGACAGGATACCGGTCTTTGACAGGTCCGCGCCACGGCCCATGACGTCTGGGGATCCCTCCTTCTTCCCCCAGTCGCCGGGCAAGTAGGAAGGAGGAGCGGGGCCTCATGCATGCACAGTAGGTTTCCCGGCGTTAAGCCGTAAGGCTATACTGCCGGGTTCCCTTACCCGCAATGGCGGCGGCAGCACCTGGAAACATCAGCTGTGGTGCAGCTAATATTTTTTTGAAATTATTGATGCTCCCCACAGAAACCACTGCCTGTGGAAGAGAATTATTTCTGCCAGTGCTAGACGCCTCTGAATTTGCATTCTTTTTTTCTAACTCTATCTTGGTGGGCTACAGGAAGCCCCTTAAAACAACAAGAAAACGGAGGTGCCTCTGGGTGCAGACTTTAAAACAGGAGGAGACATATCCATGGCCACGAGAGAATGACCTCACGGACCACCTTGGTTGCTTTTGGGACTTCTCTATTCCTTATTAGTTCAACTTAAATGTGAGTGCAATCTTTGTTGCCGCCTTTACTATTAAAGTTTTTTTAAAGTCTGCACCCAGAGGCGCCTCCGTTTTCTTGTTTTTTTCAGTGTCCTTTGGGAATATGGTTTCCACTCCCACCAGAAGGCTGCCATGAATGTGGACTCCTTGCATCATCCTTACCATTCACTCCTCTGTGCTATTATTATGGACTTTACCATTTGTATTCCTTATGGCCGCATCTTATATTTCATTTTTGTATATTTACATGTACAGCATTGTTGTTTATACACTTTTCAATTATTGCTTTTAATTTTTTGCGCCGAACACTTGTTTAATTATTACAGGAAGCCCCTCCATGTTACTGAGACAAGGAGGACAGATGCTCTATATCGCATTCTTAACTAATTTTTGGTCTTAGGGTGACAATGTTGCTCCTAGTTAAAGTGAGCGTTGTCACCCTAGGAAGGAAGGGTGTTATTAGTAGGATCATGTGAAATCAAAGCATTTCAAACAAAGTAGGATCAAGTGAAAATAGAGAAAATTAATAAGAAAAAAAAAGGATTGTTAAGCTGTAACATATACATGTTTGGTTTTGCGGTTTAGATAGACTTTAATAATTACCAGACTGAAAAAAAAAGAAAGGATTTTTAATGTTCTTTTTCTTTAGTCCCAAGTTTCACAAAATAAAGAAAATATGTTTAAAAATTATTATACATACCCTTTAAATTTTATGGCATAACAAATTTTAAAACTCCAAAGCCAAGTTGCAGGAAACAAAAACTAAAATAAAATAAAGGTACATAAAACACTTACGCAGATAAAAAAAAAAACATAAACCTGTAATTTTTCTTAAAATCCATATTCCAGTTTTATTCAACATAATAAAATTCCTATATTGATATTATAGTCCCTTTATTATCAGTATCAGCCATTGATTTGGTGAAAAACATAATCTTGCAATTTTTAAAAGTATAAAGTTATCACAGAAACATGGCAGTGTATAGCTGGGGAGAATTAAGAGCAACAAAATAAATCTACAATTCCAAGAATGGAGCTGTAGGCTACAGAAGGTTAGTAAGCATAGACATTCCTTAAATCACTTCCGAAGGATCATTACACAGCTAAGAAAAAAAAAGGATATAAATAAATAAGAAAGAAACTCCAGTGGTTGATATTCAGTCGGAATCCTGGGTAGCCTGCAATCTATCAAGCTCAATAAATTATTTCTTGTGTTTTTGCTCGCTTCACAAAGGTTTAACAGAGGTTCTCCTATAATTAGGTGAATAAATAATTACTACTTTGCTGTAAAATCCTAGATCCTGTTCAGCCTTTATATTTTTCCATAAAGAGGGAAATTATATCTACATTCAGCACTCTACCTTTTGTAAAAGGCATAGATATGGATGTCAAGAAATGGTCAGCCTTACTATTTTATATAAAACCATATTAATAAAGACTGTTAGGAACATCGTCTGCGGCCAGACAAACATGACAGAGTGAGTTTGCAACTAGAAGAATTAAAACTCAAAGTTAACCAACCACTCTGATTCCTCTTGTGAAATAAATCAAAGCCATCATGATGGTGCATTTGTGCCCCGGAAACATGTTAACGGACAACTCTTTAAAAACCCAATAAAAATGTATATATGAACCAATCCCTATAGCTTGGAGCTCAAATCCTTTCTCTTTATGTAAGCTGATGCTCCTAAGGACCCAGTTGGGGGTCCACTGGGCAATTGAGATCTGCCACATTGATGAAATTATTTGATTAATTCAGAATCTCCACTTAGGTGGAATGTAGAGTTTGTGGCAATGATGTCACCTAGGTAGATTACAAGTAGATGTACATGTGATCCACCTAGATGACATCACTGCCACAAACTCTGCAGTCCACTTAGTGGCCAACAAACAATATTTCCCAAGTGGAGCTCAATTTTATCACCTTAAACTGAGGAAGTGGGAATTTAAAGCCCCAAAAATGAGTTTTATTCAGTGAAATAAAGTAATTTGATGTTTTACTAAAGCAGACGATTTGTGCTATACTTTAAGAAGCCACATATAACGCCTCTGCCATTCAAATTACTTAAGGGCCCTTTTTGCTTACTCTTTCTACCACTGAGATAATACCGTATGTGTTTTATGGCACAATGTCTTGTATTTCCTGCTAACATGAGATTTAACACCTTGTTTAAAACTGTCCAAACTAAAATCAATGTATTGAATGACTTTTTATAGTAAAAAGGAGCTCTTGTCTGTTGAAAGCATAAAAGAAAGTTGATAGCTTGGTACATGTTTCTAAATCTTGCAGGGAAGTTAATAGTTAGCCCCTAAATAAAGGGTGGATGTGATGTGAGTAGTAAGAAGTCCAAGTCAGCACCCAAGGAACGAGGTCCAGCCTGCTGAAGATTACCCCAACCCCCAACCCTAAGATTGTTTTTGTCACAGTTTTATTAGCTGGGGTTTACCTTGTCAGCAAGAAATAGTATCTGAATATACTTTTAGTGAGTCTTGGTTAGTTGAATGTCTGTCCTGAACTTATGTTTAGCCCAGGTCATATCATGTTTAGTGCTTACAGCTCTTGTGAATGATATAAGTGTTGATTTCAACTGCAAGATATTATTCTGTTTATTGGTGTTGGAATAAATATGGCATGTAAATGATAAAATCTGCAGCCTCGACCTTCCAACTTAAACTATTAGGCCCCTTTCACACAGGGCGGACTCTGTTTTGATCAGCAAGGGATCTGTTTGTAGATCTATGCCCACTCTGTCCATGTCCACGCTTTATGCAGTGTGGACATGGACAGAGCCCACTCTGCTCCATGGGTGTCCGAGTGTAAATGGACTTGGCTGTCCGTTTACACCCAACTACCCTCCAGTCTGAAACTGGAGGAGTCCAATAAAGGTGAATGGGCATCTTAAGAAAAAAAAACAGGGGGATAGCTGGTCACGTGAACTGTCAATGTTGGAAGGCTGGCTCTCCTCCAATTATGGAGTTCCCCCTGCTGCCTGATGAAAATAGAGCTTCATAAAATACCACAGGCTCAATTCTGTGGCCTAATTTTAGGAATAGGCTGTAAAATTAGGGTTGCTGTATTGAGATATATTTTCTCTCCATTATAAATCAGCTACTTACTGTCCTTTATGTGGTATAAACCAGTCAAGATGTATTTCATATATTGGGATAGCCAAACTGGTTATGACTATGCTTCGCAATAGTAATTTAGAAACAACAGTTAAAGCCGTAGTACCTTAAAATGAAGCCCTCCAGGGGCGCGCTGTCACCGCTGACAGGGCTTCCATCTTCACCTGGTCTTCCTTCTGGGTTGTAGGACTCCGCTCCTTTGATTGGATAAGCCGCGATAACGTCACTTCTACACATGTGCAAGGGAGCTGCTGCTTAGGGCACAGGACTCTGAAGAAACAACACGGGTATGCTGTTCCTTCGGAGCGCATGCATCAGTGACATCACTGGCGGCTTCTCAAGTAAATATCTCCTAAACGGTGCACGTTTGGGAGTTATTTACTGTTCCTATAGGTAAGCCTTATTATAGGCTTATCTGTAGGTAAAATTAAACCAAGGGAGTTTACTTACACTTTAACAACAGCGTATTGCACATTATGCTAGAAAAAAAACAAAAAAACAATTTGACTCTCTCATATTTGTCCCAGCCCTTATTTTCACCAAACTATGTTGTAATACAAGACATAACCATAGATATTTAGCCAGGAAGCAGATATTTTCCTGAGATTGTGACTTTGCAGTGTAACTGAGAAAAACACACCAATAAAGGAGAAAACACCATTAATTTATGCATCTTGACATGAGATGTATAATGAAATGAACCTCATTAACAATGACCTTCTCCAGTTCATTTTATTTTCAGGCTGTTAGAATACAGAATACAGTATTATTGAAATCTGCAGTTTTATGTAATCAATCTGGAATTAATCTTCTCTAGTTTAGACCTCTCTCATCTACAAAAATCCTGCTAGTGCCATATAATCAGGAATATGTGTAACCTGAAGGTTCTGAATGCTAGTGCAAGAAATGCATGAGGGTCCTTGGGCTTCCCCAGCACCCCTTCTTCCAAGACCCTACCAATTGTAAAACCCCATACATCCCCCACGTTCAACATTTCCATATTTTCAAGAGTCCCTATTCCATTGCTTTTAATCACACAGAAATAGAATACAAATGTAAGTTTACCTTCCAGAAACAACTTTTTTTTTTTGTCTCCTACGCTTCTATGTTGTATGGTTTAGATTTAGTATTTTGACAGTTTTTTTTGTTATTTGAGAAGTAAATATTCACCAAGGATTAACACAGAGACAATTTTTAGGTATGGCTCATACACTTCACACAACGTTTGGTAAAAGAAATCTTAACAAGTGATCAATACACTGAGCAACATGACACATGTCATGTTGGCAGACTACTGAGCAGTGCCTACATCATCTTATACTATTCAGAACCAATTATCTCTCAAAAACCTCTAAACCTGAAACACAAATGAAGAAGTGATTAACAATATTTTTAGAGGTGCTACATGCAAACATAAAGCAGGTTTGTACCTGGGATGCCTGCTTTGTAAACTGATGGGATAGAGAGGGAGACCACTAGCTGGATTTACGGGAGGGAGAGAGGTCACCAAGGTCATCACCATGGTGTGAATGTTCCATTGTAGTCTGAAGAGTAGGTACTAAGCTAGATGGTAGCTTTGCAGAACACTAGCTTCTAAAAGTGTTGTCCTTCAGTTTGCTGTATATATATACAGCAAACTATATATATATATATATATATATATATATATATATATATATATATATATATATATATATATATATATATATTGTATTTTGTGCTTAATACACAAATCACGGATATTAAGGCTGGGTACGCATGGGCCAATAGTCAGCAAAAAGAGGTCAGTTTGGCAAGAGCCGGCCGACTTTTGGCTTGTGCGTACAGGTCCCTGTTTGACAGAAGCTGGTCTTATGACCAGCTTTGGTCAAACTGCTTGCTCTGGAAAGATCCCGACTTATACCCTGGAACAACAGCTGTCTCAGCCTCTCAGCGAGCCACTGGGAGACTGAGCCAGCCACTCCCAGTCCCTGCACAGCCCAGTGCTCCAGTGTGCACTGGAGGGGCAGGCACCAGCTCTGCAGACTGAATATTGAGAATTGAGCGATCAGTGGTGTTTGATCGCTCAGTTCCCGGTGTAGAGGTTGTCATATTTATACACTTATGGTATAGTGATTAGTTTAATGCATAGGATATATTGATTGTCAATTGATTTATATACAGTGGGGACGGAAAGTATTCAGACCCCCTTAAATTTTTCACTCTTTGTTATATTGCAGCCATTTGCTAAAATCATTCAAGTTCATTTTTTTTCTCATTAATGTACACACAGCACCCCATATTGACATAAAAACACAGAATTGTTGACATTTTTGCAGATTTATTAAAAAAGAAATACTGAAATATCACATGGTGCTAAGTATTCAGACCCTTTGCTGTGACACTCATATATTTAACTCAGGTGCTGTCCATTTCTTCTGATCATCCTTGAGATGGTTCTACACCTTCATTTGAGTCCAGCTGTGTTTGATTATACTGATTAGACTTGATTAGAAAGCCACACACCTGTCTATATAAGACCTTACAGCTCACAGTGCATGTCAGACCAAATGAGAATCATGAGGTCAAACGAACTGCCTGAAGAGCTCAGAGACAGAATTGTGGCAAGGCACAGATCTTTACAAAAAAAAATTCTGCTGCACTTAAGTTTCCTAAGAGCACAGTGGCCTCCATAATCCTTAAATGGAAGACGTTTAGGATGATCAGAACCCTTCCTAGAGCTAGCCGTCCGGCCAAACTGAGCTATCGGGGGAGAAGAGCCTTGGTAAGAGAGGTAAAGAAGAACCTAAAGATCACTGTGGCTGAGCTCAAGAGATGCAGTCGGGAGATGGGAGAAAGTTGTAGAAAGTCAACCATCACTGCAGCCCTCCACCAGTCGGGGCTTTATGGCAGAGTGGCCCGATGGAAGCCTCTCCTCAGTGCAATACACATGAAAGTCCACATGGAGTTTGCTAAAAAAACACCTGAAGGACTCCAAGATGGGAAAAATAAGATTCTTTGGTCTGATGAGACCAAGATAGAACTTTTTGGCCGTAATTCTAAGCGGTATGTGTGGCGAAAACCAGGCACTGCTCATCACCTGTCCAATACAGTCCCAACAGTGAAGCATGGTAGTGGCAGCATCATGCTGTAGGGGTGTTTTTCAGCTGCAGGGACAGGACGACTGGTTGCAATCGAGGGAAAGATGAATGCGGCCAAGTACAGGGATATCCTGGATGAAAACCTTCTCCAGAGTGCTCAGGACCTCAGACTGGGCCGAAGGTTTACCTTTCAACAAGTAAATGACCCTAAGCACACAGCTAAAATAACGAAGGAGTGGCTTCACAACAACTCCGTGACTGTTCTTGAATGGCCCATGCCAGAGCCCTGACTTAAACCCAACTGAGCATCTCTGGAGAGACCTAAAAATGGCTGTCCACCAACGTTTACCATCCAACCTGACAGAACTGAAGAGGATCTGCAAGAAGGAATGGAAGAGGATCCCCAAATCCAGGTGTGAAAAACTTGCTACTTGCTGCATCTTTCTAAAAAAAGACTCATGGCTGTATTAGATCAAAAGGGTGCTTCTACTAAATACTGAGCAAAGGGTCTGAATACTTAGGACCATGTGATATTTCAGTTTTTCTTTTTTAATACATCTGCAAAAATGTCAACAGTTCTGTGTTTTTCTGTCAATATGGGGTGCTGTGTGTACATTAATGAGGAAAAAAAAAATGAACTTAAATGATTTTAGCAAATGACTGCAATATAACAAAGAGTGAAAAATTTAAGGGGGTCTGAATACTTTCCGTCCCCACTGTATATATATATATATATATATATATATATACACAATTTTACTCATTTGGGGGTTTAATTTAGAGGGATTGTGGGCCAGTGGTGCTTTTCTCTGCTGTCTTATAATTTTTTTGATTCACCAAAATTTTTAGTGGCTCCGGTCTGTTTCTTCATTGTGATACATTGCGTCCCGTTTCCCAATTAATACCTGCGGTGATGGTTTTTCTTTTCCAAGCTGTAAATCCTACTGGGGTTCGTAGCTGGGATTTTAATTTTTGTAATAAAGATTTGACTTAGGACTAGGATTTATACTAGTTTGTGGTTAGATTCTCTTTTCCTTTGCTTTTTTCTTAGTTGTTTGTATTGCAAGTAGTTTAGCAAACTTCTTTTCAGGTTCTTACATATTTCATTTTCTGGAGAAACTGAGACAGGTCACTCTAATAACCTCCTTAAAGTGTATTTCCACTTTTGCAGTCAAATTTGATAAAACTGTATGTATGGTATATGTTCCCATTCAAACAGCATACCTATTTTTATTCTCAGTAACAAGAAGAGAACATGTATAGCTAAGTTATCACCAAAGATGAAAGGTTCTCTCAAGCCAGGGATGCCTGGAATTTTATGTCAAGCTTTGTGCACGTTTAGGAAGAGTGATCTTTTATGAACAGAAAATAATTTTATGAGCAGAAAATAATTCTTGGGGCATACTGTAAACAAATTAAAATCTGTTGCCATGGTTACCAGGATGCAACGTTTCTATATTTTGGCAGTTTTAGAAAATATTACCTGACTGCAGATTGAAGTGGAAAGCTAATTTTAATATTATTACATTACAAATGGCTTCTGCTGGAGTTATAAACATTATATTAGTATTATTATTATTATTGTTGTTATTATTATTATTATTATTATCATTATTATTATAATTATTCTTATTATTATTGTTATTATTATTATTATTATTATTATTATTATTGTTGTTATTTTTAATTTTTTTTGAGAAGTGGAGTTTTATCTGTTCGATATAGTGCTAGCACCTATGGAAGAATGGAGAAATAGAAAAGAAATTGGAATCGCATTACCTCATTATATAGCAGGTGTAGACATTTCCAGTAAACAGACATGCAAGACAGTTAATATCTTAATATTCTGCAATATGTTCCATGTAAGCCTGATATTTGCATATTCATTAGTTCTGGCATTTTTACAGCTCATTGTCTCTAGTCTGCAATATCCCGAAAATTTGGTGGATTAAAGCACATTAACTTACTCTCTTATGTGAGTCCCAACAGGGATTTATATGGTTGTATTTTTCTGCTCTCGTTTTCTTAGAACCTTGATACACATCGTCTGTGCCCCTTCATGCAAGAAAGAACCATTTCCCTTATTTCTCGGGATGATCAATGATGTCCTACAACATGTTAGAGCATTTAAACATATTTTAAAGGTGATCTCCAGGCAGGAGTAAAAAACACCACATAATGAAGTTTTGTTTACGAAGAATACAATATTAATTGAACTAGTGTAAGTACCTAAATGTGTCTGTATGGAAACCTCTTGTATTTACATGTACAACAGCGCTAGGAGAGGTAGACCGCCTCTAGTGCCATCAGGAGACCATAGTCTTCCTCAAGCCTTAAGCCTATTACACATGGGCCGAATGTCCGGCTTCTGTCAGACGAGCATGCTGGAAAACTAGCAGCCGACTGGCTCATGATCAGCTGACCAGAGTGTTCTGGCGGGGTGGCCATTCCCCTATCAAAACACAAAAGAACAGCAGGGGAGATTGCTGTACTAACGTCAGATTTTTCGTACAGCGGCTCCAACCTAGTGGTGTGTACCAAGCTTAAGTTCACTCTGTTGTGATTTTATTAACATCAACTTTCCAAGCCTTGAACAAGGGGGAGGATTTTTCCTTGAAACACGTTGACTGTATTTGATGCTCTTAAACATTAAATGTTTCAAAGAGTCCTTCAAGTGAGATGAACTTTTGAACCAGGTGCTTCTTGGTACATAGTCAAGAATTCACAGTCTGGTGAAAACTTCCTTTGCCACTGTCATGATTCTATTACCATCGACTTTTCAAGCCCTGAACAAGGGAGAGGCTTCTTCCCTTGAAACTTGTTGACTGTATTTGATGCTCTTAAGCATTAAATGTTTCAAAGAGTCCTTCAAGTGAAATTAACTTTTTGTACCAGGCGCTCCTCAGTACATATTCAAGAATTCACTGTCTGATGACTATTTCCTTTGTCATCGTCATGCATTTATTACCATCAACTTTCCAAGCCCTGCAGAAGGGGGAGGCTTTTTCGCCAAAACGTGTTGGCTGTATATGATGCTCTTAAACATGTTTCAAAAAATCCTTCAAGTGAGATGAGCTTTTGTACCAGGCACTTCTCAGTACACATCCAGTAATTCACTGTTTGGTGAGCACTTCCTTTGTCACTATCGAACCAGAACGGGGTCCACCTATATTATATTGCAACCACAGATCTGTTTCATTAAAGGAAAAATCAGCTGCTTTGCATACATGCTGACCAGAAACATGTTGACAGGTGCAGAGAGCAGAGAGAGCAAAGAGATATTGGGCTCCTTTATTGCCCAATCACAGGCTGGGAGATGACCAGGCTGTATTGTTAATCTACAGCAGAGAAAAATGTGGTCACCAGGCTGGCTGTGTTTTCAAAGCTTTGTAAATTTGGTGATTCTAAATAACAAATATGTTATACTGATATGGTACACAGGTAATCCGCCCCTTTCTATGTGCCAAACACTGCGCTCATGGGACTAGCCCCTCACTCTAAGCAGCCACTTAATGGTACAAAATCATGAAAATTAATAATAAATGATACACTATAAACTCGCCCTCACCAATAGTGTAATCAAATAGCAGCGCTAAAAATACTAAAAAAATCTAAAAGAGAAAAAAAAAATTATATATATATATATATATATATATATATATATATATATATACGTGATTACTAAATGTGATACCTAAATTAACAGCTGTTTGTTGACAGCACTAAATGAATAAGTGTTTCTAATAAACAGACATAGTGTGACCCATCTGTGTAATAATCTTATATCTAAAGAAAAAATGTTCAACATATAAAGTCCAAAAATTGAGTGAAACGTAGTGAGTAATGGTGATAATATCAAATATATGATCTTCAGTGATAATATCTTCCACCACACCGCTGTGATTGTGACTTCCACTCCCCTTCAGCGAGTAAACTCACCAGCTCTTTTTGCCTTACACTCTCGTGTTCGGCTCACAGGCTTCTCCCACACAGTAGGGGGCAAAGTGATAACCTCCAATCAATCCCCGTTTAGTTATCCAGAGTTTATATGCAAACGCTCTCTCCACATGAAAGAAAGGAAAAGCGATCCAATAGTGCAGTAACGCAACAAACTTTAATAAAAAATGACACTCTCCTCCACCATTGAACTCACATTTCACAAATTTCAATCAAGCGAATAGGCACAGCAATCATGGTCATCACCAACAACACTTCAAACGGTAAACTGGACGTATGGTGGTCACGGCGGACCCAGGTAATCTGTTGGACGGTGACACTCTCACCCGTTCCCTGGAGTCTCCCGTAGCCGCTTCCCCGCTTACTCGTATGGCGCTCCTTGTCACAGCGTCCTACGTCAAGCTTCTTCGATTGCCGTATAGGCACGCCCCCGTATAGGGGCGTGGCTATACGGCAATCGAAGAAGCTTGACGTAGGACGCTGTGACAGGGAGCGCCATACGAGTAAGCGGGGAAGCGGCTACGGGAGACTCCAGGGAACGGGTGAGAGTGTCACCGTCCAACAGATTACCTGGGTCCGCCGTGACCACCATACGTCCAGTTTACCGTTTGAAGTGTTGTTGGTGATGACCATGATTGCTGTGCCTATTCGCTTGATTGAAATTTGTGAAATGTGAGTTCAATGGTGGAGGAGAGTGTCATTTTTTATTAAAGTTTGTTGCGTTACTGCACTATTGGATCGCTTTTCCTTTCTTTCATGTGGAGAGAGCGTTTGCATATAAACTCTGGATAACTAAACGGGGATTGATTGGAGGTTATCACTTTGCCCCCTACTGTGTGGGAAAAGCCTGTGAGCCGAACACGAGAGTGTAAGGCAAAAAGAGCTGGTGAGTTTACTCGCTGAAGGGGAGTGGAAGTCACAATCACAGCGGTGTGGTGGAAGATATTATCACTGAAGATCATATATTTGATATTATCACCATTACTCACTACGTTTCACTCAATTTTTGGACTTTATATGTTGAACATTTTTTCTTTAGATATAAGATTATTACACAGATGGGTCACACTATGTCTGTTTATTAGAAACACTTATTCATTTAGTGCTGTCAACAAACAGCTGTTAATTTAGGTATCACATTTAGTAATCACGTATATATATATATATATATATATATATTTATATATATATATATATATATATATATATATAAATTTTTTTTTCTCTTTTAGATTTTTTTAGTATTTTTAGCGCTGCTATTTGATTACACTATTGGTGAGGGCGAGTTTATAGTGTATCATTTATTATTAACAAATATGTTATACCTACCTGCTCTGTGCAATGGTTTTGCACAGAGCAGCCCTGATTTTCTTCATTTTGGGTCCCCAGCCCGCGGCCCTGGCTCCTCCCCCTTGTTGAATGCCCCCAAGAGCAAGACTTTTGCTATGGGGACACTTGATCAGGCTCACTCCCATTCACACAGTGTGCAGCTTGACCCCATCCCCCTGCCCTCTTCTCATTAAGTCGCTGGCTGTGATTGACAGCAGCAGGAGCCAATGGCCAATTCTGTGGTAGGTAAAACAGTTTCACTATATTTACTGTGTATTGAAATCTTTAAAGCTTTAAACACAGATGCATATTATGTTTTTTTGTTATCAAGTAATTATCCTAGTAATATGAAGAGTCAGCAGCACTGTTAAATAGGGTTATATAATGAACAACATTGTTTGTTTCTGCATGATCAACCCCTCTGTTTATATTGCAGAGTAACTCCACCAATAAATGATACCCATGCAGCTTCAAGCGGTCAGAGTCTCTCAACTATTCTGCTATGTGCTGCATCTCGTATCAGAATATTTTTGATGGTGGATGAGGGTTGAGCCTGCCTGCCTTCTGAATGCCAAGGATTGAAACCAACACACGTGCGGCTTACCCACCTGCTGCACATAATATGTAAATTGTACACAAGCCATGTGCCGGCACAAGCCATTCCTTATTATAAAATCTGTAAACAATGGTTAAAAGAGTATAAAATCAGTGCCCTTATTCCTATTCAAATTCAAGAGCTATCAATGCTATATCCATATGAACATACATCCAATACTGCAAAAGCCTCAGACCTAGGCTGTGTACAGCATTTGTATATAAAGTGCAGTCTAATATCATAAAAAGGTATTCAAGAATGCTGAAAAAAAACCCATACATTTATACTGTATATATTTACAGTGCTCCGCATAAACGTAGAGGTCACCATTAGGCCTCAAGGGGTCCTGGACTTGACTATAGATAGATGTTGCAATATGTCACCAACTTGTTCATTCTATGCCTAGAAGACTTGGTGCTGTCCTTACAAATCATGGAGGTCATACAAAATACTAGATGTAGAAAGTTTTGTTGTGGGGTGTATTTATTTTTGCATCAATTAATTGGCGTAAAACTGAAGATTTTGTAATCTAAGTTACATTATTAACCTTACTTTCATGTAATGAGCTGAACAAATGTTCTATAAAACTCAGTTTTGTCAAAATTTTGGAAATTGTTGTTGTGCCCAAAAGCTTTTTTTTTTTTTTTTTTTTGTCACATCATATGACAACACAAATATTCTCATTGAGGCTTTTAGACTCACTCTTAAAGTAAATCTGTACCAAGACTATGCACACTAAAATATTTAACAAGCAGTAGAAGCACTTAAAAGCTTCCCATTCATTTCTGTATCAAAAAACATTGCGAAGAAATGTACCTAAACCCAAAATTGTTATATATTTCAGCTTACCAGTCCTTGGTTGCTTTTTAATTTTTTATTAGCTTTTTTTCTCTTTATTTTCATTTGGTGATCCTACTAGTAACACACCCCCTGTCTTAACCACTTGCTTACTGGGCACTTAAACCCCCCTCCTGCCCAGACTAATTTTCAGCTTTCAGAGCTGATGCACTTTGAATGACAATTGCGCGGTCATACAACACTGTACCCAAATATAATTTTTATCATTTTTTTCACACAAATAGAGCTTTCTTTTGGTGTTATTTAATCACAGCTGGGGTTTTTTATTTTTTGCTAAACAAACAAAAAAAGATGGAAAATTTTGAAAAAAAAAATCATGTTTCATAGTTTGTTATAAAATTTTGCAAACAGGTAACTCTTCTACTTCATTGATATGCGCTGATGAGGCAGCACTGGTGGGCACTGATAGGCTGCATTGATGGGCACTGATAGGCACAGTTAAGGCAGCACTGATAGGCACAGATAAGGCGGCACTGATGGGGACAGATAAGGCGGTACTGATGGGCACAGATAAGGTGGCACTGATGGCCACTGATAAGATGGCACTGATGGGCCCTGATGGGTGGCACTGATGGGCACTGAAGGGCACTGATAGGTGTTACTGATATGTACCACTGATAGATGACACTGATGGGCACTGATAGATGGCACTGATGGGCACTGGTAGGTGACACTGATGGGCACTGGTAGGTGACACTGATGGGAAGCACTCTTGATGAGGCACTGATAGGTGGCACTGTGGGCACTGATGAGTGGCACTGTGGGCACTGGTAGGTGGTGCTGGTGGGCACTGGTAGGCAGTACTGTTGTGCACTGCTAGGTGGCACTGGCAGGTGGCACAGGTGGGCACAGATGAGCTGTCGGCAGCTCTCCTTGATCAGGACCGATGTCCCTCTGAGAGCCGCCGGTGATCGGGTCACACTGTCAGTGCGAGGAGAAAAAATAGCCGATTACTGGCTCTGTTTACATCACATAATCAGCTGTCATTGGCTGACAGCTGATAATGTGGTAAGGGGTCGGGATTGACCCCTTACTCTGATCTGTGATCAGCCGAGTCTCATAGACTCGCTGGTCACAGAGCGCGCAGGCCGCCCGGGCATGGGAGGACGTCTATTGGCAGCTATCTGTACATAAACGCAGTTAATCACAGTACAAAGAAGAAATAAGTAAACAGTTGCTCTACAAAAGGCAATAATTTACTACCACAGCTAAACACAGCTGCATGTAAATGCAAGTAATTGCATATACAATCAGAGGAGAATGCGAACTCCTCCTACAGGCTTTAACCTGACACTGATAGAAGTCACAAGACTGCTATATACTGCTGATGAGAAAAGGTATTTAGCAGTTTAGATTTGCTAAAATTATTGCATTTCCATGTTCTGTGTACTGTAGGAGACCAGATATAGTGAATGCAGGCTCCTGGGTTTAGTAACACTTTAAAGTCGCTGGTTTTGAATCCCAACCACGATACTGCCTGTTTCCTCCCACACTCCAAAAACATGCTGGTAGGTTAATTGGATCATGTCTAAATTGGCCCTAGTATGTGTATGTATGAAAGTGAGTTATGCACAGATCCTCCCCTTTATGCATTGTACCCAAAACATCTCTGGATACGACATAGTTAGTGGAGTCACTCTGCACATGCTCAGTTTGGTGTGTATTGCTAGAGAGGTTTTTTTTTCTTGGGAGAGTGCAGTTGATCAGCACAGGGCCAATCAACACTGTCCAGACAGAGTCCGGGATCCTGCATTCTCATAAGATAGTCAGAGCAGAATGAAAACTTCTTCTACAGACTTTAACCAGACACTGATAGACGTCACAAGACTGCTATATACTGCTGATGAGAAAAGGTATTTAGCAGTTAAGATTTACTAAAATAATTGCATTTCCATGTACTCTGTACTGTAGGAGACCAGATATAGTGAATGCATAGTCCTGTGATTTCTATCTGTTCCAGGTGAAGCTTGCAAGAGGAGTTTTCATACTGCACTGAGTTGTTCTATGGGGTAGCAGGACCCCTGGCGCTCTGTTTGGACAGTGTTGATTGGCCCTGTGCTGATCACATGCACTCTCCCAAGAAACAAAAAAAAACTATCTAGCAATACATACCAAACTGAGCATGTGCAGCCTGACTCCAAAGGCTCTGTCTTATCCAGACTTGTCCAGGGGGACAGTGCAGGAAGGGGAAGATCTGTGCATACAGGATCAAGCAGCCTTTTTACACAATGCGGAGGATTAACCCATTAGGGTCCACAGTGAGTATAACCAGCATGCTTTACTGCATATACAGACTGATTTTACTGTTGTGGGTTTAGTAACACTTTAAAGTGGAGTTCCACTCAAAAATGGAACTTCTGCTTTTGGGAATCCTCCCCCCCTCCGGTGTCACATTTGGCACCTTTCAGTGGGTGTCTAATCCAGGTATTTGCTCCCACTTCCGAGCATAGATAGCAGCAGTATCTGCAGATATCTACACCATGTCCAGGGCCTCCTCCCCCCCTGCTGTCTTCTGGGAGACAAACATGTCCCAGAAGACAGCAGGGACCAGTGGGATCACGCAGAGTGACTTGCGCATGCGCAATAGGGAACCAGGCTGTGAAGCCACAAGGCTTCACTTCCTGATTCCCTTACCGAAGATGGCGGTGCCTCCACCCAAGAGCCGAGGGACAGATCGGCTTCGGGTACCGACATTGCAGGCTCCCCCTGGACAGGTAAGTGTCCATATTTTAAAGTCAGCAGCTGCAGTATTGAGCTGCTGACTTTAAAAAAAAAAAAATTTGGCGGAGCTCCGCTTTAGGGTTTGATACACTGAAATATATTATATTTTTGTTTTTGGGGGTTATAACGAGCAGTTAGATATAGATCAAAGTTTAGAGATCTTTTGGGGATTCTTTTTATGTTCATTCCCTTTATCTTTCATAGAATCCGCACAAGAACTACCATTCTATAAATCAGTCATCCTAGATTTAAAGTTGTTCTACAATAATATATCACAAGAAATTTGCATAACTCCACCCTCATTTAAAAAAAATGAAGAACCTAATAGTATATGTGACTACGGTAGACTCTGATTGGAAAGGCAATTTCTCGGACTGAAAAGGGCATTCTATAATCCTGAACAGAGATGAGTAGTGTATGCCCGAGGCCATACAAGGAAGCCAGGAAGGCACTGACTCTTGACATTTTTAATCAATTGTAATGGTAAATAGGAAATAATACTCTTTATAGAGACGTGGGGACTCCTGCCAGTTTTTTCTCTCATTTCATTTGTCAGTTGCTGGCACAGAATGGAATGTGTTTAGTGGAACACAAACGTGCTTTGAATCATCCAGGCAGCTCTTAAAGACAACAAAATTATAACAAAATATTACCAAAATAATGGCTTTGGCACACTTGCCTCCTATGAGAGAATAAGTGTCCCTCGGAGAAGTGAGATTTTAATGACTTGACACTACTCTAGGTCATCATTAGTGCCAAGAGGCTGGAGATATAAAATAAGCAACAGCCACACTATCTCTAGGAAATAAAACCGTTGTTGTTTTTTTTAAAATGGAATGGCATGACCGGTGACTTTTAACTTGAGAGAATAATAAAATACAAAAGACGATTTCAGAAAATGTTTGAAGGAACCTAGTTCTCCTATGGGGATGTCCATCAAGCTGCAGCTTTCTCCGCTTTTAAGCCGTAATGCTAATTGAATGATTCATTTCTCCAATGTACTTATTATCTGAATGCCCAATCAGTCAGTTCAAATGAGAATACAGTTTAGCTTCTCATACTCTTTAGGGGACAATTTTGTGCACTCACCCAGTCCCAGACTC
Source organism: Aquarana catesbeiana (assembly GCF_042186555.1). Classification (NCBI taxonomy): domain Eukaryota; kingdom Metazoa; phylum Chordata; class Amphibia; order Anura; family Ranidae; genus Aquarana; species Aquarana catesbeiana. Next base: position 245,394,922 of record NC_133334.1, on the reverse strand, counting down.
CCAAGATCTGTGCATTGGCTTATCCTCTTAACCATTTGACTTCCAGAAGGTTTCACCCCTTTATGACCAGGCCATTTTTGGGGATACGGCACTGCGTTGTTTAACTGGCAATTGCGCAATCGTGCAACATTGTCCCCAAAGAAAATTGATGTCTTTTTTTCCCACAAATAGAGCTTTCTTTTGATGGTATTTGGTCACCTCTGCAGTTTTTATTTGTTGCGCTTGAAACAAAAAAAGAGCGACACTTTTGAAAAAAATAAAAAATATTTTTTACTTTCTGCTATAAAACATCTCCAAAACAAAAAAATTAAAAAATCGAATTTCTTCAAAAATTTAGGGCAAAACTGTATGGATTCTGCTACATGTTTTTGGTAAAAAATCCCATTAAGCATATATTGATTGGTTTGCGCAAAAGTTATAGCATCTACAAACTATGTAATATTTTTATTTTTTCTATTTATTAACTCAAAAATCGATCCATGACTGCTGCCCCTCTCTGCCAGTCCCTTCACTGGCTTCCCCTACCCCACCGTATAAAATTCAAAATGCTAACCACAACATACAAGGCCATCCACAACATTGCCCCCAGCTACATCACCAACCTCATCTGCAGATATCACCCAAATCGTCCCCTCCGCTCCTCCCAGGACCTCCTGCTCTCTAGCTCCCTTGTTACCTCCTCCCATGCTCGCCTTCAGGACTTCTCCAGAGCCTCTCCCATCCTCTGGAACTCCCTGCCCCAGTATATCTGATCAGCCCGTAACGTGTCCACGCTTAGGAGATCCCTGAAAACTCACTTATTCAGGGAAGCTTATCCCGCACCCACCTAACAACCTCATCAAATCATTCCCTGCATCAATTACCTTTTGTACCACCATCCCCTCCCTTTAGAATGTAAGCTCTACGAGCAGGGCCCTCCTTCTGTATTGAACTGTACTACAATTGTCCTGTCCCCCCTCTACATTGTAAAGCGCTGCGTAAACTGTTGGCGCTATATATAATATAATAATAATGTATAATAATTTACTGCAATGTCGGCGATACGCAACTTATAGCAGGACTGCGATATTGCGGCGGACAAAACGGACACCTAACGGACACTGTTTACCCTTTTTTGAGGACCAGTGACATTATTACTGTAATCAGTGCTAAAAATATGCACTGTCACTGCACTAATGACACTGGCAGGGAAGGGGTTAACATCAGGGGCGATCAAAGGGTTAAATGTATGCCTAGGGAGTGCTTACTAACTGTGGGGGAGGTGCTTTGACTACTTGAAGACATGGATCTGTGTTCCTGCCTCACAGGAACACAGGATCTATGTGTTCTGTACTCACAGAATGATAGTCTTCCTTGTTTACATAGGCAGATTGTCATTCTGCCAGAGTACTGAACGATCGGAGGGTCCCGGTGGACATCGGGTCCACGGGACCCGCTGATCGGCTCCCGCTGTGTAAATTCACAGCGGGAGTGAGCCTCAAGCGGCGTGTGCTCATGCCTGAGATGCAGAATGCCAGAATCACGTATATATACATATCTGCGCAAATTGGCCGCCCTGTAGCAGTAAATCTGATATAGGGCGGTCGGGAAGAGGTTAAAATGCCCATTTTCTGATGTTGGATGTTTTCTCTTCCACATCAGTTCCTGACCTCACAAATGCGCATCTGGAAGAATGGTCAAACATTCCCATAGACACACTCCTAAACCTTGTGGACAGCCTTCCCAGAAGAGTTAAAACTGTTATAGCAGCAAAAGGTGGGCCAACTCAATATTGAACCCTACAGACTAAGACTGGGATGTCAATAAAGTTAATGTGCATGTAAAGGCAGGTGTCCCAATACTTTTGGTTATATAGTGTATCAAGAATATAAAATGTTGCGGTAACAAACGCTTTAATAAAAAAAGTTATTGTAAATTGTAAATCCATTGGCAATCACAATTCTATATATGATGTTAAGCTTCTGCCGAACAGGTGGCTGAGTAGCCACAGTTCGGTCTGAACCTAGGTTCAGACTAAACCATCAGATCATCCCATATTATACTCACCTTCAGGACTTCTCCAGAGCCTCTCCCATCCTCTGGAATGCTCTACCTCAATCTGTCCGATTTTCTCCTACTTTATCTACTTTCAGACGATCCCTGAAAACTCATCTCTTCAGAGAAATCTGTCTGGCCCCCACCTAACAACTGTACATTTAACTTATCTGAACATCACCCACAGTTATTACCTCTTGTATCTCTTGACCTTCCCTGTTAGATTGTAAGCTCTAATGAGCAGGGCCCTCTAATTCCTACTGTATTAAAGTGTATTGTATTTGTACTGTCTACCCTCAAGTTGTAAAGCGCTACGTAAACTGTTATGCCGCGTACACACGGTCGGATTTTTCGTCTACAAAAGTCCGACAGCCTGTCCGACAGACTTCCGGCGGACTTTCGGCGGACTTGCAGCAGACTTTCTAACGAACGGACTTGCCTACACACGACCACACAAAAGTCCGACGGATTCGTACGTGATGACGTACACCGGACTAAAATAAGGAAGTTCATAGCCAGTAGCCAATAGCTGCCCTAGCATGGGTTTTTGTCCATCGGACTAGCACACAGACGAGCGGATTTCGGGTCCGTCGTAGTTACGACGTAAAGATTTGAAGCATGTTTCAAATCTAAAGTCCGTCGGATTTGAGGCTGAAAAAGTCTGCTGAAAGTCCGGAGAAGCCCACACACGATCGGATTACCAGCCAGCTTTAGTCCGTCAGCGTCCGTTGGACTTTTGTAGACTAAAAGTCCGACCGTGTGTACGCGGCATTAGCGCTATATAAATCCTGAATAATAATAATAATATTATTAGTTATTCTTTCTCGAAGATCCTTGAAGATCACAATAAAGACTTTGGAGTTGTGTTTCAGTCAGTTTTTATCAGTTTAGGGCGCATGCACAAGTGCAGTTTGAAAAGAAACTCAAAGTTTTTTTTTAAGAAGTCCAACATGCTGTTGAGTTAGAGCAAGAGCACTCCAATTAGTGGGGAGCATACTGTAAGCTTTTCTGATTGCAGACTCATAGGTTTGTCACAGCAGGGGGTGTGTTAGACCTCTTCAAGGAGACCTCTGCTTCCCACACAGAGCTCAAAAGGGTCACATTCTGCAGCATGCTGACAAGGGAAAAACCTTTCTAAAAATAAAATAAACTTTTGTTTTGCACCTGGAATGTATTTAGCTGATTTAAACTGAAAGTTCAGTTGGGGTTTAACTCTCATAGCTGCACTCTCAGCCACTCTGTATCCATTAAAGTGTATGTCAAGCCAAAAACTTTTCCGTTTATATAGTAAGGAAAGATTAGAACTTTTGTCAGTTTTTTACTGCTATCCAGGGCTCCCTTAGTGAGATTCTTCCTCACTTACTGCTTATTTTAGACTTCCCCCAGTTTATAAAGTGGTTGTAAAGGTATATACACGCACCGGCCACTTTATTAGGTACACCTTGCTAGTACCGGGTTGGACCTCCTTTTGCCTTCAGAACTGCCTTCATTCTTTGTGGCATAGATTAGAAACATGTTGGAAACATTCCTCAGAGATTTTGGTCCATATTGACATGATAGCATCACGCAGTTGCTGTAGATTTTTCAGCTGCACATCCATGATGCAAATCTCCTGTCCCACCAGATCCCAAAGGTGCTCTATTGCAGTGGTTCTCAACCTCAGTCCTCAAGTACCCCCAACAGGCCATGTTTGCAGGTTTTCCTTTATCTTGCACAGGTGCTTTAAATCAGAGTCAATAGCTTGGTATTTTGGTCTGCTATTTTATCTAAGAGAAATTCCCAAAACATGGCCTGTTGGTGGGTACTTGAGGACTGAGGTTGAGAACCATTGATCTATTGGATTGAGATCTGGTGACTGTGGAGGCCATTGGCGTACAGTGAATCTATTGTCATGTTCAAGAAACCAGTGGTGAGATGATTGGAGCTTTGTGACATGGTGCATTATCCTGCTGGAAGGAGCCATCAGAAGATGTGGACACTGTAGTCATAAAGGGATGGACATGGTCAGCAACAATACTCAGGTAGACCGTGGCATTTAAATGATGCTCAGTTGGTACTAAGGGGCCCAAAGTGTCCTCAAGAAAATATCCCCCACATCATTACACCACCACCACCAGCCTGAACCATTAATACAAGGCAGGATGAATCCATGCTTTCACATTGTTTACGCCAAATTCTGACCCTACCATCTGAAATTGAGACTCATCAGATCAGGCATCATTTTTCCAACCTTCTATTGCCCAATTTTAGTGAGCCTGTGTGAAATGTAGCCTCAGTTTAATGTTCTACTGTTCTTAGCTGACAGGAGTGGCACCCAATGTGGTCTTCTGCTACTGTAGTCCATCTGCTTCAAGGTTTGATGTGTTGTGCATTCAGAGATGGTATTCTGCATAACTTGGTTGTAACAAGTGGTTATTTGAGTTACTGATGCCTTTATATCATCTCAAACCAGTCTGCCCATTCTCCTGTGACCTCTGACATCAACAAGGCATTTTCCAACACACAACTGCCGCTCACTCTGTAAACCCTAGAGATGGTTGTGTGTGAAAATCCCAGTAGATCAGCAATACTCAGACCAGCCCGTCTCCCATCAACAATCATGCCACGTTCAAAGCCACTTAAATCCCCTTTCTTGACTATTATGGTGCTTGGTTTGATCATCAGCAAGTTGTCTTCACCACGTCTAAATGCCTAAATGCATTACGTTGCTGCCATGTGATTGGCTGATTAGTAATTTGTGTTACCAAGCCATTGAACAGGTGTACCTAATAAAGTGGCCAGTGAGTGTACTTTACTATCTATTTACAAATGCGAGCAGTATATTGAATAAAAATAGTCAATGTTGATTGAGCGAGTGAAGTTCCGCTTTAGGTCACCATAGCAGGCATTTGAGATTTTAGTAGGTAGAACTGGGTTCAATTCCACACCAGTCTCATATCTCAAAAACTCCAACACCAAGGTCCCTGAATCTTGGTCCCCTTTTTTTCTCAACATCCAGAACTGACATGATGTGGTCTCACTCTTGCTGCTGAATTTTCCACATTTGAAAATAAATTGTCTCCTTTATTTTCGGGCTGCAGACAAGGAATGGTTACCACTGGAGTTTAGACAACAATGCTAAATCCAACTTACCTTAATCTACCAAAACCTTACATAGCACTATTCAGATAACTAACTCCTTTAAGCAGCCTATGGGTAAAGTAACATTTCTCAGCTTATAACAGCAGCTGGTAGCATGAGATATCAGCATGTGCTTTTTGTCTGCAGGATATCTCAGTCTAGCACCACCCAGAGCTCCCCACTGATTTTTTACTTCCACATAGCAGAGATCAGGCATGCCCTTCACCCCTACACGACAGTATAATGACCTCTCCGCAGTCCCAGATAATGTTTTGTGGCTGTGGGGGGGGGGGGGGGGGGGTCTGCCTGTTTGCAGCAGTGCTGGAGAGAGAGATTCTGCTGGAAGTACCGTCACATAACTGATGCTGTTTTTCGTTTTCTAATGTTATTCTACCCAGAGATTCACTTTAAATAATAAGATCCATAGAAGGGTTTGGATAACAGGACTTTCCTGCTGCTAAAGCTCAGCATGGATGCCGCCCCAACCCTTTAATTACTGACATGTCACAATTATACAGGCTCTATCCTTATTAGATTCAGAGGAAGGAGAATATTAGTTACAGTAGGATCAGGGAACAAGCAATGTCTGCAAGTGATGGGTGTAGGTTACTTGGTAATGAATAAGTAAGGTAGAGAGGACGGATAGTCTATTTTGAAGTAGTAGTTTATGAAGATCTGTTTATACAGGATAATGGTGGGCTGATGAAGAGATTTCTAGAGGAATGAGGGCTGCCTGAGAAAAATCCTGGAGCTCTGTGTAGGAGGGTGTTATAAATAAGCAGACCTTAGTACATAGTTACCTAGTTCATTAGGCTGAAATAAGACACAAGTTCAACTAGTTCAACCAATAAAAAAAAAAAACAAGTAGAAAACCTCCATATACATAGTCCTATACCCATAGTTGATTCAGAGGAAGGCAAAAAAATCAAATAAAGTATGGTCCAATTTGCTCAGGTGTGTGTGTGTGTGTGGGGGGGATCCTTCCTGATCCCCCAGAAGGCAATCAGATATTCCCTGTATCAACTACTCCTGGTGTTGTGACCTATAAATGAATAGCTATTTAAGTAGAGAAGAGAAAATGTAAAGTTAAAGTGGAGTTCAACAGAAAAGTGGACGCTCCACTTAGCTGCCTCCTCCCAACCTCCGGTGCCACGTTTGGCACCTTTCGGGGCGGGGGGGGAGTGGGTACCTGTTTTTTGACAGGTATCCGTCCCCACTTCCAAGAGATCTCACCGCGACTCCTTCTTTTTTTTTTTTTTATTTAGAGATCCAGCAAGGAAAAGGGGGAGGAGGTCACATTTAAAATACGTACCTTGATTTTTATGCACAGGGTCTGCTTAAAAGGCAGCCCAGCGCCGAAACATGGGTGCATTGTAGGTGGTTTAGTATGTTGAGGTGCCCCTTAAAATGAAAAGCCCCATTTTGCTGTACAGGCGTTGCCACACATTGTGGTAAGGTGCATTTTCTCAACTGGGCCCTCTTATGCCGTGTACACACGGGCGGACTTTTTGACCGGACTGGTCCGACAGACTTTCCAGCAGACTTTCGACGGACTTTTGACGGACTTCCGACGGACTTTCTAACGAACTGACTTGCCTACACATGATCACACCAAAGTCCGACGGATTCGTACGTGATGACGTACACCAGACTAAAATAAGGAAGTTCATAGCCAGTAGCCAATATCTGCTCTAACCTCTGTTTTTGTCCGTCAGACTAGCATACAGACGATTTCTGGGTCCGGCGGAGTTACGACGTAAAGATTTGAAGCAAGTTCCAAACCTAAAGTCCGTCAGATTTGTGACTGGAAAAGTCAGCTGAAGGTCCGGTGAAGCCCACACGCGATCGGATTGTCTTCCGGATTTGGTCCGTCGGCGTACGTCAGACCAGTCCGGTCGAAAAGTCCGACCGTGTGTACGCCCCATTACCCTTCATCATTGGGAGTACCTTCCCTTCCCTTCATCAGCCTTCACATCATGAACGTTGTTGCATACAGCAAAAAAAAAAAAAAAATCAACTCCAAGTGTCCTTTATTCATATTTTTAAAAAGTGATGCAACCTCATCATCACCATGAAATGTTCTTTTAGTCCACATTAAATTTCTCTTACTGAATGTTTGATGTCGTATTTTACAAGCCATTCAGAAGCAATATTAGTGGCGCCACACTGTAGGGAACGGTGATTGATAAGATGTCCTCTATGTCTTTGTCAAATATAACAACTATGTTTCAATATATGAAATAAAGTTTCTTGACAGCCAGAGACGTCCTCCTATATTAGACAATTTGAAGAATTGTTTGACAGGTGATGAGTGATTGACATTTCTCATTAAAATATGCACATGCTATTAACTTCCCTTTAATTCCCCTTGTTTCTCATGTCATCTGTTCCTCGCAGATTAGCAAATTGTTGTCAGGATGAAAATGTGAATATAAAACAGCTTAAAAAAATGTATGGATCTGATGCATTTTTCTAAAATGATCAAAAAATAAATAAAATCATATACTATTTAAAGAGTGTTAAAAGACGGGATTTGTGTTGGATTTTTCCAGTCTCCATATTGCATGCATGATTCTGCTGTGATCAGATGCTATTTTTTTTTATAGTGTAAAGGGTCTTACAGAAGAGAATTCAGGTCTGTACTCCATATTCAGTGGTTCTGCAAATACTCTTTCACTGAAAGAAGTAACCTAAATTAGTGATCATGGGTCACATAGGCAATGCATACTAAATTTAATATGCAGAATCACCCTCAATAAACAACAGTCATGTGTGCTGAGCTGTGTGCTTCAGTTCAATTTCTAAGACCCCAAAACTTGAAGTGTTAGGGATTGGCATGGGTTAGACCCACTCTCCAAGAATCTTTGGAAAAAAATTGTCCTACGACTTGGCTTATGAGTATACTCAAGAAATGATACACGATAGACCAGGGTATTTTAGGCACCGACAACATACCAAAAAAAAGTGCTCCTGCACCACAGCCTGCTGCAATAAATAATGCATCCCCTCACCATCCTAAGTACTAGTGAATAATGCTTAGGACTATCTTGTCTACAACCGCTTCCATTCTTAACACTAGTTATGTCTCTTGCCTGCTACTCTCCTATACCTCCCCTCCCTCCCTGCCCCCATCACTAGCTACCTGGACTGCCACAAGTGGAATTACACTGAGCAAAATTATAAACACAACACTTTTGTGTTTGCCCCTATTTATCAAGAGCTGAACTCAAAGATCTACAACTTTTTCTATGTACACAAAAGGCATATTTCTCTCAAATATTGTCTAAATCTGTCTAAATCTGTGTTAGTGAGCACTTCTCCTTTGCTGAGATAATCCATCCACCTCACAGGTGTGGCATATCCAGATGCTGATTAGACAGCATGATTGTTGCACAGGTGTGCCTTAGGCTGGCCAAAATAAAAGACCACTCTAAAATGTGCAGTTTTACTGTATGGGGGGGGGGTCTGGGTAGTCCAAAAACCAGTCAGTATCTGGCATGACCACCATTTGCCACACGTAGTCCAGTAAATTTCCTTTGCATAGAGTTGATCAGGTTGTTGATTTTGGCCTGTGGAATGTTGGTCCATTCCTCTTCAATGGCTGTGCGAAGTTGCTGGATATTGGCAGGAACTGGAACACGCTGTTGTATACGCCGATCCAGAGCATTCCTAACATGCTGAATGGGTGACATGTCTGGTGAGTATGCTGGCCATGCAAGAACTGGGATGTTTTCAGCTTCCAGGAATTGTGTAAAGATCCTTGCAACATGGGGCCGTGCATTATCATGCTGCAACATGAGGTGATGGTCGTGGATGAATGGCACAACAATGGGCCTCAGGATCTCATCACAGTATCTCTGTGCATTTAAAATGCCATCAATAAAATGCACCTGTGTTTGTTGTCCATAGCATACGCATGTCCATACCATAACCCCACCGCCACCATGGGCCACTCGATCCACAACGTTGACATCAGCAAACCGCTCACCCACACAACGCCATACACGCTGTCTGCCATCTGCCCTGTACAGTGGAAACTGTGATTCATCCATGAAGAGAACACCTCTCCAAAGTGCCAGATGGCAGTAAATGTGAACATTTGCCCACTCAAGTCGGTTACAACGACGAACTGCAGTCAGGTCGAGCCCCCGATGAGGATGACGAGCATGCAGATGAGCAGAAATGTGCAGAAATTCTTTGATTATGCAAACTGATTGTTGCTGCAGCTGTCCGGGTGGCTGGTCTCAGATGACCTTGGAGGTGAAGATGCTGGATGTGGAGGTCCTGGGCTGGTGTGGTTACATGTGGTCTGCGGTTGTGAGGCCGGTTGGACTGCACTGTCAAATTCTCTGAAACGCCTTTGGAAACGGCTTATGGTAGAGAAATGAACATTCAATTCAAGGGCAACAGCTCTGGTGTACATTCCTGCAGTCAGCATGCCAATCTCACACTCCCTGAAAACTTGCAACATCTGTGGCATTGTGCTGTGTGATAAAACTGCACATTTTAGAGTGGCCTTTTATTGTGGCCAGCCTAAGGCACACCTGTGCAATAATCATGCTGTCTAATCAACATCTTGATATGCCACACCTGTGAGGTGGATGGGTTATCTCAGCAAAGGAGAAGTTCTCACTAACACAGATTTAGACAGATTTAGACAATATTTGAGAGAAATATGCCTTTTGTGTACATATAAAAAGTCTTATGCCACGTACACACGATTGGACTTTCCGACAACAAAACCGTGGAATTTTGTTTGAAAGGTGTTGGCTCCAACTTGTCTTGCATACACACAGTCACACAAATGTTGGCCAACAATTACGAATGTAGTGACATACTAGACGTACGTGATATCTCCATTATGAATGCTAGTATTACAAGACCGAACGCTTCCGACTCGTCCTTGATTCCGAGCATACGTGTTTGGACTTTTGTCCAACGGACTTGTGTACACACGATCAGAAAGTCTGACAACACACATTTGTTGGCGGAAAGTTTGAGAGCATGCTAGCCAACATTTGTTGGCTGAAAGTCCGACAAGAAATGTTCTATGGAGCATACACACAGTCGGACTTACCGCCAACGAGCTCACATGCAACATTTCTTGTCGAAAAATCCGATCGTGTGTACGCGGCATAAGAGTTCTTTGCGTTCAGTTCATGATAAATAGGGCAAACACAAAAGTGTTGCATTTATATTTTTGCTCAGTGTATTATAAAGATGAACTGATACACGCGTTCTTGATGTTTGTGATATTGCTTACATTTACTTGTAACTGCAAGGTTATTGTTTCATGGTTTCTTTGTATGTATACTGTAGAATTCACAATAAAACGTTAAGTAAAATAAAAAATAAAAAGATCATTGAAAATAAAACATGATTAAAATCTGATAAAAAAAAAACTTAATAAAAAATACATTTTTTAAAATTAACTAATACATAATTAAATAAAAAATAAAAAAGACAGATTTAAGTCATATTTCAATAAAATATGTATAAACTTTTAACTAGTATGCTGTTGGTGCCTAAAAAAATCCTGATCCGTATTTGATAATTTCTTGAGTATGAACATTTAGGGATACGGCACCCTGACAATCATTGGACTGTATTGATATTGGCTTATGAGTAAAATGGTGCTTATGTCTGGAATAATTATAATACTTACAAACATACCACTGCAAATTTCACAAATTGCTCACTTGCGGATGCCTGTGCAAATGATTGCTTATTCTTGATTACAATGGTCCTTCAAAGAAATTAAATTTTTTTCCAGCCATTTTTCACTCTCTTCTCCCCAGAAACCATGCATAGGAAAAACATCATGAGGACATTAACCAACATTCAGCTGGGCCAAATGATCTCCTGATATCCGCTGATTATCTGCAATTTAAACCTCGTACACAGGATCGGATTTTCGGGCAGGGAATTGTGTGATGGCAGACTAAAATCCAACCGTTAGTACGCTCCTTCAGACAATTGTTGTCCAACTTTCCACCAGCGAATGTTGGATGGCAGGGTAGTAAATTTCTGGCAGACAACGGTCTGTTGTCAGATTTTCGTATTGTGTGTGCACAAGTCCAAAGCACAAACACGCATGCTCAGAATCAATTCTCACCAAACACGACATTAGCAGAAGGTGCCCAAAAGGTGGCGCTCAAGAGCTGAAATGCCACTTAGTATGTCACTACGTTCATGTTTGTTGGCCATCAATTGTGTGCCGTTTGTATGCAAGACAAGTTCCTGGCACACGCCCTTCAGACAAAAGTCTAACGCTCTGTTGACCAACTGTTTTGTGAAAAAAAGCATTTCTTGGCAGCCGAATAAATGTGTCAAATATGTGCACTTTTTTTGTCTTTGAAAGCTTAGAGTAAATTTGATCTGCTAAGACCAACATTACATTCTTACATTTAAAAAAATGTAATTAAAATAACAACAAGTAAAATGAGCACAACAAAGTATGGAAAGTCATGAGGTTAAAAAACTGAAATTCTTTTTACAGTAACATAAAAAAAAAAGAACTAAAACTAAAATACAAATATTCTTAGCATGCTAAAACTAAATTGTGTGGGAGTATGTTACATTCTCTGTTTATGATATACTAACAAGATATGTTTCTAAAATGGCCTGTAAAACTGTAGAGACAATGAAATCTTAAGAAAGGTCATCATTCGAATCTATTTTAAATCCTCAAGAAACAAAAAAGAAAGTACTATGCCATTAAAAACTAAAGTGCTAATAAATACAATTTTATTGTTATGCGTAATACTAACTTAGCAGCACATAGTCCCTTGTATTTTATGCATTGTCGAAGAAATGCTAAATTATTTATCATACCTGGAGGCTGTATTGTATTTTTCCTTTTTTTTTCCTTTTATTGGCAACATACTGATTCGATGTTACACTGTGTCTTTATAGTAGGAAGCATAGGTGTGCATCCCAAAACTATATATATACAGTACATACAACAAACATTTTAAAATGTATTAAAACATGGACAGTGTCAGTAAAGCAGTGGCTGATGTCCGTAGGGTAGAAAATGGTGTCAATAGTTTTTTTTATTATTATCATTATTTTTTTTTTTATCTTTTACAATTGTATTTTGTATTATTATTTTTTTACAAAATCTTTTCTTTATTTTTTTTAGTGTTCCCTTGGGGGGCTTTGGTGAAATATCAGGAGTCCACACTGTTTGCGGAGCGGCTCACAGCAGGGGGTCCAGTGCGTCCCTGACATTCCCCAATCCCTTTCTCTGCACCCTCAGCTGCACTGGACAGTGAATGAATGGGAAGTGCTCTGTGCTAAGCGGCTTCCTGTTTATTCACAAACTGAAGTGATTAGGGTGTGCCCAGGCACATCCAGCACACCCTGTGTGCACGCCTATGGTAGGAAGAAACAACTATTAGGGTTATAATGAGGTGGGACAAAGGAACCAAGAAACCAATAGTGAAAACACGGTGAAAAAGAGTGCTGTCATCTTAAGGGGGTCCATTATTCAATGTTTTCACCCAAGAGTCACACAACTTTCACCCAAAATTCACACATTTCCACATAAAATTTAAAAAAATATGTAAATCTTGGGTGAAGACATTAAAAAATAGACATCAAAGAGTATGTATTTGCAAAAATGAAAAGTGCTACTTTAAGGGCTCTTTAGACTGGTTATAGGTTGCTAAAAACACAAGGTTTAGACACATTTTAGCACCCTCAACCACCCCCCCAATTAAATTAAATTAAGACAATGGACAATGGGATGTTTGCATGCAATGGTTGCAATGCTTTGCTTCATGCCAATACCATAAAATATCACTCTTGTTGCATTCAGTGGGCAGTCAGCCTGCTGATCACTATCCTTTAAAGTGAAAGGGGAAGAACCGCATACGCCCTGCAACAGTGTGTGCAATGCACATTGGTACCTCTCTCTCTTCTCCCATTTACAAACTCACTTTCTTCTTTTTTTCTGTTAAATTGGTTCTAAAGGCTCAAGGTCATTTATCTTCATGCATTATATGCATGAAGGTAAAAAAATGTCAATCACAGCCAGTGAGCCAATGAGGAGAGAGCAGAGGCGAGGCCGAGCTGTGGCTCTGTGTGTCTTATGGACTTATAGAGCAAGGCTCAGGAATGAGCACGCACCAGCATGCGGCTTGCTATTGGGGCACTGGTCATGGGGGAGGAGCCAGTATAACCAATGGGGGACCTGGGAAGAAAAGGATCTGTGCAAAACAACTACACAGAACAGATAAGTATGACATGTTTGTTATTTTAAAAAAATAAAATAAAAGGCCAAACCCTTAATACCACTCTATATCGTTGTTTATTTTTTGGGGTTTTTTTGCTTTGAATCCTAATTATTTATAAATAAACTCTAAACTTACATCCCATCATACTCTACACTTTTATTTAATATATAGGTTATATTATACTGCAAACTATTTCATTACAACATTACTAACTGATCTCTATGGCATCTACTTTTTAAGAGGTTTTTTTTCCTATTATGTACTTGTTTTTAAGTTTATTTTATTATTATTATTATGATACAGGATTTATATAGCGCCAACAGTTTATGCAGCGCTTTACAATAATATATATATATATATATATATATATATATATATATATATATATATATATATATATATATATATAACATATAATAATATATATAATATAACATATAATATAATATAATATAATATAATATAATATAATATAATATAACATAATATAATATAATATAACATATAATATAATATAATATAATATAATATATGTATCATTCCATTATATACACATGTTCTCTGTATTCTCTGTATTTAATTTTTGAAATGTAATTTAATATTTGTTATGTATTCTACCTGTAAAAAAAAAAAAAGTGGTCAGGCATCAACTAACTGCCTGCCTGTCAAAAAAGCTCTGCAAAGTGATCCATGTAAAATTGGCCTAAATGTGTTCTTTATTTCTGCTTCAATACACCTGGTGATCCTGCCAGACACTCATGATTGAAATAGTGATCAGCTTTGTCATCCTTGTGTCTGCAATCTATGGCTAGAATACTAAAATATTATGCTAATTCAACATATGGCTTCATCCAATTTGCATAATTACATGTCTTGTTGTTGTCAATCATCATTTCAAGGCTCTTATCTGGCCAAGCTGAGGGGCATTGAGGGAAACGCTGTATATTACAACCCCTATAAGTGCCTTCACTATTTTGGGAGTTGCCATTTCTAGCTGCCTGCATGCCACAGCAGAGGGATATGTGGGTGCTGTAGCAATGCAACCACCAGGAAAAATGTAGTGACACTCTACCATTTCCCTTGTTCCTTTTTGTGACTTGATTCATTCACTACAGGTGCTTATCGATTACACCCCTATAGGGAGCAAAACATGTCATGTAAGGGAATTGGTAGCATCTTTGTTTCATTTGCACAATAAAGCTTTATATTTGAAGGAAAACACAGTGCGTGGCTCTACATTTGCTCCAAATGCAATCGGGAGATGATGGACGCACACCGGTGGCTGGAGTGTGACGTGAGACTTCCTGGGGGTGTTGGAGGATGCATCAGCCACCAGAAGTGTAGAGGAAATGTGTAGGCAGATGCAGTTTATTTTCTCCACAGCAGGTGGCGCTCGTCCACTGCAGTAATGCAGGTGGAGTAGGAAGCTGAGAGGAACCTAGTTCCTCTATGGTTTCCTCGGTAGCAGGGAGAAAGCTATGATAGCTTAGCTATCCAATTGGATGGTGGCACTCCATGTGACTTTGGTGGCCATAATGGATCAGGCAGAGTCTGTTTTAAAACCACAAGAAAAAGATAGAAAGGGCTTACCGACCAAGTGCATTATCCTAAAACCATATTTTATTGTTCAAAAAGTGGTTAGTATTATACACAATCACAACTGATTTAAAGTTTTTATATGGTACAGTATCAAAGTACATTGCATGGTACGACATCATTCAGTTGATAGTGCATCAAAATCTCGGGCAGGAGGTGAAGACCCAATAAGCTAACGTGTTTTAAGGTTAAACCTCTTCCTCAGAGCCTGTTTTAGATCCTGCACTCCAGGTTTGACATTGGCACTGTTGGATTCTATGAGACTTCAAGCTACAGACACTTTGCTGTAACGTCCTGTGGGTATTCCAGGTTGGGTTGCCTTTCCACCAGGCTTATTGTGCATTGCTAGACTAAGGCCCCTTTCACACGATCGGACCATTCAGGTCCGCCTGTCAGTTTTGACGGCGGACCTGAACAGGCGCTCCATGTTAGCCTATGGAGCGACGGATGTCAGCGGAGACATGTCCGCTGACATCCGACCCCGTCTGATCCGCTAAAAGCAGACGGATGGCCCTATGTTCAGATCCGTCGCTGGCGGATCGAATCAGGTGAGATCTGACGATTCCCTCCATAGGCAGCAGCGGCGCCTGACAAGCCCCTCCCTGCTCAGTGAGCAGAGAGGGAACTGTCATTCGCCGGCTCAGCGGAGATCAACGTGGAAACAGAGTCCGCCTCATGTGAATGAGGCCTAATGTTACAATATATTCTTATTTTTGCACCTGGACTCAGTGTTTTTTGCCCACCATGCCACACTTCACCTAACTACAAATGCACTGCAGCATTTCAGGGAGGCCTGCTAGTTTCTAGCTAACAAACAAGGGAAACAAAAAGACCTGACAGTTGGGCTTCTTTATACCTAATTGTATATTCAATAAGGCAAGGAGGGTTTAGATCTACTTTAAAATGTTAAAAAATGTATTTATGTCTCATTACGCAAGGTAAAGGATACTCCCAAAATTGTAAACGGAAACATGAAGAATATTCTTTTATGACCCTGAGTCCATTGTACTAAGCTGTGTTGAGCTGTAGAAGCCATACTCCCCTTTGTTTTGCACTGATGGTAACACATAAAAAAACCACCTGCAAGACAATAAATAGTTGGTAAATCAATTATTTAATAGTAAATACAGACCAGTTGCAGGAGACATATTTATGTCTGTTTGGGGGCTTTGTTCTACTCATCTGATTGAGGACTGCCTTTGAGTCATGGCTAGAAATTATTGATGTCTCCTGTGACCACAGGTGTTAACCCTAATTGACCACGTTCATAGAAGTGATTCACTATAGTGCATGCCTCAGGCACATCTCATTCTAAAACCACATACACACGGATTTTCGGCAGGGAATTGTGAGATGACAGAATGTTGGCCTAAAATCCGACCATTAGTACACTCCATCAGAAAATCATTGTCCAACTATCCGCCAACAAATGTTGGATGCCAGGCTAATAAATTTTCGGCGGACAATGGTCTTTTGTCAAATTTTCTTATCGTCTGTACACAAGTCTGTCACACAAAAGTTGAAAGTACAAACAAGCATGCTCGGAATCAATGCTCACCAAACACAACATTAGCAGAAGGTGCCCAAAGGGTGGCACTCAAGAGCTGAAATTCCTCATAGTACGTCACTGCGTTTGTGTTTGTTGGCTGACAATTGTGTACCGTTTGTATGCAAGACAAGTTCCTGGTACACGCCCTTCAGACAAAAGTCTGACGCTCTGTTGGCCAACAATCTGATCGTGTGTACCAGGCTTTAGGTAGCTTTTGATTTATGGGTAGGCAGCCTCTGATCAGCCTTCTGTAATGGAGCTGAGCCTGTTGATTGCAGTATGTTTGTATGGAGAGCTAGCATTTGTCCTTGCAAGAAGCCAGTATTTCTGCAGTCTGGACACACAGTCTGTCAATGGGGGCATAAGCAAAGTCAGAAATACACTTCTTGCCAACCCAAGAATTGTGCTGGCTCACTTCTACCCTAGTTATCTTGCTAGTCTTTGTATCACCTAAAGAAGAACACATATGTTGCCATCATCGTACTGTTGGGATGATCGTGATGAGCAACTGGGCTTTCACTGGTTCAGAGGGCTTACATTTCCCTTTCCTGTCTGAGTAGTGCTTCGTACAGGTGACTAATATCAAGATAGAGTTGGGTACTAATTCTGTATATGACTTAATTTATGATTCTTAAATCTGAATTAATGGTATGGATTTTATTGTATAATTATGTTGGTCTAGCGTAGACCATTTGCATTATCCATACCTGAGGGATCCTTGTGGAAACTGGAAATCACTGTAGTAGTCGCCATTACTATTGTGATCACCACTGTCTTCCAGGTCCCGTGCAGAGTAACTGCCCTGCTACCGCAGGGGGTTGATCACCTGGCATGGCCACCATTCACAGAATGCCTTGCATATTTCTCAATAAATGCAAGGTGTTACCTCCAAGGCCCTGCACCTCTTCCAATCAGAGAACTTGTGAACTTTAGCAGTGATCACTGTAGTGACAGCGACTGCTAAAGTGATTTCCAGAATCTCACATTAATGTAAAACACATTTGGGTTGATTTACCAAAACTGAAGAGTGCAAAGTCTGGTGAAGCTGTGCATGGTAGCCAAACAGCTTCTAAGTTCAGCTGGTTCAATTAAGGTTTGACAAAAAAAAAAAAAAAAAAAAAAAACCTGAACGCTGATTGGTTTCTATGCAGAGCTGCACCAGATTATGCAGTTTTAGTAAATCAACCCCATTGGTCTAAGCTTGATCAGTGTAACTATGTAATAAAATCCATACCTGAAAGTCATTTTTAAATGAGTATAAAGCTAGAATAGAGAATGTTTGTTTAAAATATCTCTAGAAGTCACTGTTAAAGTTTACAAAACCATATTTTTTATGTACAGATTGCATAATACATTTACCCGAGGAAGCTACATTTTCTTTTTACACATGCTTTAGTTTCTACCCAGTAATATTAACCACTTACGGACCGCCCACCGTCGATATGCCTCGCTACTTTGACATTGAATACTACTGTTATGGCAGCAGATAGCTGCCATAACCCCGGTATTTTTTTTAACGGCGGGCGGTCTGCTTTAAGATGAAAGTGGTGTCCGCATCAGATTCACCACAAGATCACTTTTATCGGTGGCGGGAGAGGTCCCCCCCGTCCCGCCGCATCCCGGTTATCTCCACCGCTTACCAGAGCCGTTGGTAGCGGCGAAGACGTTCCGATGCTTTTCCCTGTTGGGCAGGAAGTCGAGTGAGGGAATGATAGCCCCCACCCGACTATATGCCAGTGGATGACGGGAGCGACGTCAAACGTCACTTCCACCCAATGGCCTTAAAGGGACAGTTTTTTCTTATTAAAAAAAAGGATTTTTTTTCTTTTTTTTTTTTTTTTTTATTGCTTTTTGACCCCAGATCTGACATTAAAGAGGTCCTGTCATGCTTTTTTTCTATTACAAGGGATGTTTACATTGCTTGTAATAGGAATAAAAGTGATCCATTTTTTTTTTTTTTCAAAGGGACAGTGTAAAAATAAAAAAATTAAGTAAAATAAATAAGAGAAAACATTTTTTTTCAAGAGGCTCGTCCCTCGCATACGTAAGTCACGCTCGCATATGTAAACGGTGTTCAAACCACACATGCGAGGTATCGCCACAATCGTTAGAGTGAGAGCAATAATTCTAGCAAAAGACCTCCTCTGTAACTCAAAATTGGTAACCTGAAGAAATTTTTAAATGTCGCCTGTGGAGATTTTTAAGGGTCAATGTTTAAATAAAATTGGATAAAAAACCAAGCACTGTAATGGGCACACCGCACTATATGTGGCTATGGCGGATAAAACTGGATACATGAATATAAGTAGAGGTTATAAATATTAAGACTAGATAAGCGAATACTCGTGACTAATTAGATTGAACAGATACAATTAAGCTGCTATCAATAAAACAGGGATCAGAAACCCATAAATTGGAAAATGCATACAATTAAAATTGATGCTCTCTAATACACCGTTCAATCAATGTAGATCTATGAAATCATGCTAAAAACAAAAAATGTGATAAAATATGTGTATAAAACAAAAAACAAAAACAAACTAAAAAATCATGCTAATTACACAGTATTTACACATAATTTGTTTACAAACAATTTATTTCAGTATTTATACACATATTTTATCACATTTTTTGTCTTTAGCATGATTTCATAGATCTACATTGATTGAACGGTGTATTAGAGCACATCAATTTTAATTTTATGCAAGGGTCAAAGTTTGTCGCCATTCTACGAGCGGGCGCAATTTTGAAGCATGACGTGTTGGGTATCAATTTACTCGCGTAACATTATATTTCACTATATAGAAAAAAATTGGACTAACTTTACTGATTTCTTATTTTTTAATTAAAAAAAAAGGTATTTATTCCCAAAAAAAATGTGTTTGTAAGACCGCTACGGTGTGACATAAACTATTGCAACAACCGTCATTTTATTCTCTAGGATGTCTGAAAAATATATATATAATGTTTGGGGGTTCTAAGTAATTTTCTATCAATAAAGAATAATTTTAACTTGTAAACACCAAGTGTAAAAACTAGGCTTGGTCCTTAAGTGGTTAAGTAGTGATTGCATTTTACTGCTCTTCGTAGCTCCATATAAGTCTGTGGGTCAGCAAAGACCCATAATGGTTCATTGACCATAAATACAATCTCCAGATGGCTTGTCTTGTGGACAGTTTTATCTAAAAAAGTTCTATAAGGATGCTGATTGCAATATTTGATAGATGGTCACTAGAGACAGAGACTCTAAAAAACGGTATATGAAATGCCACCTTGAAATATGGTACAGCAAGAAAGTAAAACTGAGAGCCGTATGAAAACTTACTTTCAAGAAAACTTTAAAATAATATCTCAAAGTGCGTGCTGACTGAAAATACACTCTGGATTCTATTTTAAGGAAGCAATGCTCGACTTTGCTGCAGTGTTGTAATCACTGAGCAGGCTTTATGATGTATCGTATGTGAAATCCTGGTGATCAAGCCTCAGAAAAAGAACATTTTGTGACTGTCGAATTAAAAGAGAAAGGTAAAAAGGATAGGGAACAAAAAGATTGACTTCACTGGGGTAACATAATAAACAGATATCAATAAATGCCCACTCAATTTACAGACTCAGTCTGAGCGAGTGGATGGCTTACACTGTGGTTGCATTAAAGCTCAGTCAATGTGCTTAAATGAACATAACTTTCATCCATCAGCATTAAATTCATTTGTTCTTGCTTCTGTGGTCATTAGTGAAAAGCATTCGTCTTTGTCATTCTTAACAGCCTCTGGACTTCGAGAGCAAAAAATTCTATACGCTGAAGGTAGAGGCAGTCAATGTTAATATTGATCCGCATTTCATCAGCGGGGTACCCTTCAAAGACACCGCAACGCTAAAAATAACGGTGGAGGATTCCGACGAGCCCCCTGTCTTCTCATCGCCTAGTTATCTGCTGGAGGTACATGAGAACGCGGCCATAAATGGTGTCATTGGCCAGGTGACAGCAAGAGACCCTGATTCAACAGCAAGTTCTATAAGGTATGGTGTCTAATGAGATGTTGGACCTTTTAACAGGAATTAATGTTATGTATAGCATATTGATTGTAGGTGCACCAAGAGGTATGTATTTCATCATGGATCTCTGGCTTTAGGTGGTCCGATTTGTAAAAATCCTGCTTTGTTTTTAGATCCACCTCCACCTAACTGCTCCTCCACAGTCAGTATCATTTTGGTACTACTGTGTCACAGTAGGGGAGATTAACTAAGAATGGAGCATGCAAAATCTGGTGCAACTCTTCCTAGAAACCAATCAGCTTCCAGGTTTTATTGTCAAAGCCTAATTGAACAAGCTGAAGTTAGAAGATGATTGGCTACCATGCACAGCTGCACCAGATTTTGCACTCTCAAGTTTTAGTAAATCAACCCCAATGTGTATATATACTTTCCATACATGTGGGATCCCTGTAGAAGCTGGAAATCACTTTATTATTCATCGCTATTACAGAGATCACCGCTGTATTATTTTGCATGCTCCTTTCCCAAACATACTGTAGAAGTTCTCCTATACTTCTTCAGTTGATTACAAAGTTTGCGCTGCTATGGTTCCTCTGAGAGGTCTCATTAAAGTTCTTCTTCACCGGTCTTCTGGTCCCCAGCACTTGCATGTTTACTATGGGCAGCCAGCTGTGATTTCTACAGCTGGCTGCCCACTGCGCATGTGCAAGCCACGCTGCGCTTTGTGAATGTTCCCCCAGCTTTCTAGGACCTGTGATGTGTCCCAGAAGGTTGTGGGTGGGGGAGAACTTGTTGTGGATCTCAGCGGAGTACCTGTCAAAACCAAGTACCTGCCCCCTCCCAAACAAGTGCCAATAATAGAAGAGGAGGGGGCATAAAGCGGAAGTTCTGCCTTAACTCATTGCTGCCTATGTAACACATATGTGTGGTGGTAAAAATGTGGGCTTTAACGCCTACATACCACACATATGTGTCACTGGGCGGCCAATGATTCTGTGCTGAGAGCACACTCACTGCACGCTCGCAGCACAGAGGTCGAGCTGTCAAAGACACCTCTCAGTCCCCACTAATGACCAGCTGCTGGCAGGACTGGCTACCAATCATAAGAACACTGTGACAGCCTAATCAATGTGGTCACATGATTGCTGATCCTTACCAACCCCTCCCCCTCCTTTTTTAAGGGTTGCTGGGGCAGGGGGGAAAGGGTAAATAAAGTGAATGCATATTATTTTCATTTACTTGCTTTTTATAACACCAGTCTGTCAAAAGCCTGGTTGCTTTGATGTATCTAAACCCAATAGCATAAATGTATAATTTTGCAGCTTACCAATCCTTAGATCTAGTGGCTGCAATTATTTTCTATTTAGGCTTTCTTTCCTTAGTAGAACTATTTCATTTTGGAATAAGGGAGAGTTATAACCCCTGTCAGTTTATTTTTGTCATCTGTGTCCCATTGGGGAGATTTACCTTTACTTCCTGCCCCATAGCCAAAACAGGAAATTACAGGAAATTCCTTGCCCCCTACCCCCCCCCCCCCCAACCACAACATTTGGGATTTTCTTTATATTCATTTTTAATGATAATGGTAATGAGAAGTAGAGAGGGTGAATCTCCCTAACAGGGGCACAGACAATAATAGAAACAGGTGTTCTAATCCCTCTCCACTCTGTCCAAAACTAATAAAAAAAGTTTTCCTTTTAGTTACACTTTAAATTTCACTTGGTGGTCATACCAATAACATACTTCCTACCATAGGGGGATCACCCACTCACTGTACTGTATTCATGAAGGAGCAGCGTGGTCACCTGCTTGCTCTTGAATTGATCTTCAGAACATCTCCCCATCTCCATAATATAGGGGGGGTTGTTTTTTTTTAGTTTACAGAGGTAACTTGGACTAAGCTGAGTTCTTGGGATTTACTGGTATATATATATATATATATATATATATATATATATATATATATATATATATATATATTTGTGCTTATTGAGCCCATATAACAAAATGCTTTCATTGGTATATTTACCAGACCAAAAGGAAGCAAATAGGAGAAGTTCATTGTTAAGGTTTATATACATATGGAGGTTTAGAAAGAGGCATGGATTCCCAAAATATATAAAGTACTAGTATATGTCTGCTAAGGAAGCAGCACCGTGTTAATTGGAGTTATACACAAATCAGCCATAATATTATGATGACCAGCCTAATATTGAGTAGGTCCCCCCTTTGCCACCAACACAACCCTGACCCGTCAAGGCATGGATGCCACTAGACCTAGGCATGCTGTGGCATCTGGCACCAAGCCGTCAGTAGCAGATCCTTTAAGTCTTGCAAATAGGGCCTCCATGGATTGGACTTGTTTTTCCAAAACATCCTACAGATGCTTGATGGATTAAGATGTGGAGGCTAAGTAAAAATCTCAAACTTAGTGTCTTCCTCAAACCATTCTTGAAACATTTTTTCAGTATAGGGTGGGCACATTATCCTGCTGAAAGAAGTCACTGCCATCAGGGAATACCATTTCCATGAATGGGTGTACTTGGCCAGAAACAATGTTTAGGTACTTTAGATGTCACATGTCAAAGAAATATCCACATGAATGGCAGGACCCAAGGTTTCCCATCAGAATATTGCCCAAAGCATCACACTGCCTCTGCCGACTTGTCTTTTTCTAATACTGCATCCTGGTGCCATTTCTTCCCCCAATATGCAAATCACATGCACCCGGCCATCCACGTGATGTAAAAGAAAATGTGATTCATCAGACCAGGCCACCTTCTTCCATTGCTTTGTGGTCCAGTTCTGATGTTCACATGCCCATTGTAGATGCTTTTAGCTGTAGAGCTTTAGCTGTAGGTTGGCACCGGCACCCTGACTAGCCTGCAGCTATGCAGCCCTATACATAACAAACTGTGATGTACATTTTTCCTGCTTTCAACATATCAACTTCAAGGAACAACATGTTCACTTGCTGCCTAATATATCCCACTGGCATTCAGAAGCCATTGTAACGAGATAATCAATGTTATTCCCTTTACCTGTCAGTGGTCTTAATGTTATGGCTTATTGGTGTAAATGGATGTGGAAATATAATACTACAGTGCTGCCGTTGTGAGTTGTCAGGATTGCACAACAGGTCCCTAAAGCAAGGCAGGACAAAGACAAATATAGCCCACCGCAGGGGAGGACAAATAAAATCATAGAAGTAAAAAATAGCGTTAAAAGCACAATAATGCATAAGAATATTCACAAACATGAACAAACCTAGAACATTGAGATAATGGTACATGCAGAGTGTATGTGTGGGAGGATAGATATTGTAACAGACAAATTCTTATTGCCAGATGTTTTTAGTTTATCAAAATTAAAACTATGAATCATGAAGGTGCTTGGATGTAGTAATCCTTCCATCTCCTGAATTTTCTACATGCAGTGTTTTATGTCTTACCTTGTTTTTCTGAGGACTAAGGCAGACTATACACCATGCAAACAGACGTAAAGAGTACCCCCCTAGCCTCTGTGATGATGTGAATAACACCAAGTTCACAATATGGACCAATTATGTATTTATATACAGTATGTTAATCATATTATTATTATTATTATTATTAATACTATACAGGATTTATAAAGCTAGACAACAGAGGTGTTTTAACCAGGCCCTCAAATACACCACTCAGCGCCAGGACAAGATGCTGTTTCAAATGCAGAGACAGTTAATAAACAAGTACCGCCCAATTTGCTAATACGCAAAAGGCGCGGAGCCACAAGGCAGGAAAAGCAGCCGTTTAAAAAATTATTACATAAATTATAATAAACAGTGGTATAAAATAATCTTAAAAACAGACTAAAATATCACACTAAACAGCGCTAATGTTGAGCAAAATAAAATAAACATGTGGCCAACTACACAGGAAAAAAGTCCTTTTTTAAGGGAAAGAGCTGAGATAGACTTCAGCCTGCCTATTCCGCTGTCATGCTTCAGGACCTCTCCCTCTTCCTCGGTACCAGTTTGGGGATCCAGTGGATCCTCTGGGCTTTCGCAGCGATATTCCAGACGGAGAAGTTCTATGACTTAGCAGATTTATTGTGAGCCCTGAGCATCTGGGATCCCTCCGGAGTGGTGGTAGCAGCAGCTTGTGGCGTGGATGTGTCTTCTTTTTTTGGAGGCTTATTATTATCTAGCACTGGTGAGTCTATCCCCCTGAGGGGAGTGTGTTCGCACAGGGTGGAATTTGGACTGATCGGTGGAAGGTGCACGCTGTGACTTTGTTTCATGATCACCTGTTGAACACTTTCTGAACTACACTTTGAACTTTTCATCACTCTTAAAAAAGGACTTTTTTCATGTGTAGTTGGCCACATGTTTATTTTATTTTGCTCAACATTAGCGCTGTTTAGTGTGATATTTTAGTCTGTTTTTAAGATTATACCACTGTTTATTAGGATTTATAAAGCGCCAACAGTTTGCGTAGCACTATAAAATGTAAAGGGAGATACTACACCAATAGTACAATTCAAAACAAGAGAGCTAGAGGAGCCCTGCTCCTACAAGCTTACAATGTAAGATGGAGGGGCTATTTAAACACAAGGTAGGGACTGTGTGGGATGAACTGATAAGGGGAGTGGAAGATTTGATTGTTAGCTGGAGGCAGGATAGGCCTCCCTTAAGAGATGAGTTTTCAGGGATCCCCTAAAAGTGGACAGAGTAGTAGATAACCGGATAGATTGGGGCAATGAGTTCCAGAGGATGGGAGAGGCTCTGGAGAAGTCCTGGAGATGAGCATGGGAGGAGGAGACAAGGGAACTACAGAGCAGAAGGTCTTGGGAGGAGCGGAGAGGACAGTTTGGTGATATTTGGAGATAAGTTTGGTGATGTAGCTGTAGGCAAAATTGTGAATGGCTTTGTATGTTATTATTAGTGGTTTGAATTTTATTTGTTGGACAATGGAAAGCCAGTGGAGGGATTGGCATAGAGGAGTGGCAGACACTGAACGGTTGGTAAGGTGGATGAGTCTGGCAGCGGCATTCATGATAGACTGAGAAGGGCATAGCTTGCGGAGAGGTAGGCCAATGAGGAAGAAGATACAATAGTCAAGCCGAGAGATAACAAGGGAGTGAATAAGTTGCTTAGTGGTGTTAACAGTTAGAAAGGGGCGTATTTTGGAGATGCCCCCTTAATCTCATCATTTAAAGAATTATTAAGCAATAAAAAGCTTGACGGGTTTTAACTCTTTCCCCATTCTATCCAAAACCATAAAACAAGTTTTGGCTTTGGATATACTTTACATTGAAAGCGAAGCTATGATCATAAAGAAGCTAAGTCTAAAGTACACTCATTCAAGCTTACAAGAGTAACCCTAAGACTAGGACTTTCAAAAACAAGACTGATGCCCAATTGTAATACTCCAAATAGTATACATTTTTCAGAATTACAGGTGCACTAGTTTGTTTACACTCATAAGCATTTTTCTAGATTTTGGCTCATCAAAAAAGCTGTACTAACTTTTAGTCCAAACCATAGACAGCTTCAAAATAGAAACCTTATGCTTGTTTTGAAGGCATGCACGTTGATGGCTAAACATATACTCATTGGTTTAATATTAAAGCTGAAAAAACTGGTGATTTTTCACAGTACTTTCCCAAAACATATGCTATCAGTTAATCTGCATTAGAGAGTGTGAAACATGGCATATGCTTAATATATTTTACTTGATAGTCCCAATGATTGAGTATATATAATCAGCATGGATCTGACATGCACGTATGCTTGTTTCTCCTTTCATATTATCATTTAGTTTTTTTTAGATGTTTTCACAGAATGGACACACTGTAGTAATCACGCTTTAGATAATGGGGTTGATTTACTAAAGGCAAATAGGCTGTTTTCTTTATAAGGGAAGTTGCACTTTTCAAGAGTTTAATAAAACTCTGCTGACTTCTATTATTCAATCAAGTGCAAACAAAATTGCTGTTTTCTTTTCTTTAATTTCCCTGCACGCATTTGGGTATTCTTTGGGTATTCCACCTTACCACATTCCCTAAGCTTTGGGGCAAATATCTTTGCAAAGTGCAACTCTCCTTGCAAAATGAACAACCTATTTGCTGTAGTAAATGACCCCTAATGTGCACACTCAGTGACTGCTGCTCGTCACCATCAAATTTTGCCCTTGGTGGGGGTCATATTATCTTTATTGAACTGCTATTTTGAGCTTTGTTCAGTAACAACATCAAAGTGCAATGATGTGCTGGAATCCATAACATCTGCGAGAAACGGAGAGGCTTAGGCTCCATTCACACCTATAAAATGCACTACAATCGCCAAACGCAGGTTCAGATGCCATTATTTTCAATGGTACTTAAAAAACGGTGTGGTTTTGTCACAGTTGTCACGCAGCAATGCAGCAATACACATTGCGTGAACAGGGGTGGCCCGTCCATTAAGAGCGCTTGGGTGCTTTCCCTCCTATCCATCGCCACATTCCCCCTATCCATCGCCATCTCCCCTATCCATGCATCCGGCCCCTTGCAGGATGCTGGATGCATGGATTCCAATGTGAGGTGGGTGTTTTTTTGAAGCACTGTTTAGATCCAAAGGTTCTAATAGGTTCAAAATAGGGTGGGCTCGGAGCACAGAGAATGCGTTCACAACCCACCCAGATATGTTACAACAGCGAATGAATATTCACTGTTGTAACACTGATCCTCCTCCTGGCCAATCAGGAACCGGGTTTTGACACCCATCACCCGATTGGCTAAAAAGGACGATCCTATTGGATGCCTAGGAGGAGAGGAGGAGCTGCACGCTGGAAGCCACCAATGGAGGAGAGGGCACGGAGACACTGCATGCTACCCGCCACCTGCTACCTGTCCAGATGGGGTAAGTGCTGGACCGACCAGCAAATAGTGGGGTGGCTGCCAGCCGCTCGAGGGGGTGGTTGTTTGCTGCCCCCAAAAAAAAACACCAGCCGCCACTGTGCGTGAAGCTTTTCACCCCAAAAGAAGCCCCCGCTCCCTTCTGGGTGATAAGCTTCATGCAATGCTATTTGCCGCAATTACTGTGCGATAAATCACGCAATAGTTGTGGCAAAAATGCAAAGTGTTTTAGGTGCCATTGAAAATAATGGCACCTGAACCCACGTTTTGTGAGTGTAGTGCGTTTTGAGATTGTGGGCAGAATCTCGGTGATTCTGCCAGGATCTCAACACATCCAGTGAATGGAGTCTTATAGAGCGAATAGAGTGAATGGAGTCTTATAGAGCGTCCCCAGAAAGAAGAATTCAACTTTTTCTGCAGTCTAGATTTGGCATCGGGAACAGGTGTCTATGGCAAACTTTATTTTTAAAGGCAGGGTCCATCCAGAGAGATGTTGCACTTTAAGTTTCCTACCCAGAATTCACAGTTCCTTCCTAAGATTATGACCATTAGCTCCTTCGATAGCTCAGCTGGTAGAGCGGAGGACTGTAGAGGGGAAAAAAAAATGACCATTAAAGAGTCAATTATGGCACGGCACTCCTATATTTCCCAATAATGTAGCATATACCAAGAAATTGTGAATCCATCTATAACTTTACTTTTCGTATGGCCTTATTAGAAGTGACACAGGCCATGAAGTGACAGAAGTAAAGCCCCTGGGAGCTTTAGGATCTGGAGTTATTTAATTCACCACTACCATTGAAGTTGACATTTAAGCTATGTTAATAAATATCATTCAGCAACTTATGACATTTCAACCAGCATTCAGGTCCTATTACTCTGGCACCCCTGGTGGGGTAATTGAGGTGAACGCTGTGATGTTTAAATTGGTGCATTGTAACATAATGCCCCAGCAATGTGGCAGCACATAATGAACCATTAAAAATAGGATAACCTTTTCTACCCAACATGTAATAAGGGTTTAGCAGACACTGAACATATCTGTCAAGCACCCCTTTTCAAGTTTTGGGATGGAAACATAGGTCTCTTAGTTACTGACGATTTAGAATACTAAACAATAGTTTAATTAAATCTGATATTTTAGTTTGAGTTGAATAACTCGGCAAATTCTTTTATCTCACAGCACCTGAATTTCCAGGCCTACTTATTCTCATCAAGAAGTGCCTCACCATCACCACAAGCTGAGCTGTGACCACAGGAACACCTGAGTAACATTAGAAGACAGTATTTATTTCAGCAGAACTCCAGGCAAAAACCTAAATAAAGCTTAAAAAAGGCAACCCGTAGCCAAAGGTTGCAAATTCAATTATTTATATTTTCTTATCATGCAGTAATTGAGCTCTAAAACAAACCCTCAGATCTGCAGACACTGTGGAACAATCCATCCTCAACATTTACAGCAGGAGCACAGAAGTCATTCAAGGCATTCAACCAGTGGCAGCCCATACATTAGGGTCACACGAGCGTCGCCCCCCATCCATGTGTACGGTCCCCAAATCTACATGCAGGGTGCCGGACGCATAGATTCCAATAGGGTTTTTTTTTTAAGCATGTGATTAGAGCCAGAGGCTCTAATAGGCTTAAAAAAAGTGTGGGCTTAGGGCACTATTCACTATTCACTATTCACTATTATCACTATTCACTATTATCACACTGATCCTCCTCCCAGCCATTCAGGAAGCAGGTCTTGAGACCCTTCACCCGATTGGCTGAAAGGACAGGCAAAACTATTGGACGCAGAGGAGGGAGGAGACGCACGGCGGAAGCCGCCGTAATGCAGAGGAGGAGGGGACGCAATGGAAGCCGCTGCCTGTAGAAGCGCTGCCTGCCTGCGACCTAGATGGGGTAAGTGCAGGGCTGGATGACCAACTGACTGCCCGTGATGGGGGGAGCAGGTGACCCGACCGACAACGTGGGGGGGTGATTGTTTGCCCCCCCCTGAACAAAAAAAAAACACCACCTGCCACTGTATTCAACAGTCTTCCAGACTTTTAATATTTTGTGTAAGAGCAGAGCAGGGGCACTTTATAGACTTGATTTTCTGTTCTGTGAACTTTGAGGATGAGTTACTTTACTGTGCCTGCAGCTAAAGAGATTAGTTGCTTGTAAGAATTTGTAAATATTTAAAAGCCCATAGCATGGCCAGGGGTATACTTTCAATATGTATATGTGACTTATTATATTTGACAAAAATATTTGTAATGCTGTTTAGCCAGTCTTGTGATTTATACACCTCTACTGTGGAGATGAGGGGATCCTGTTCCCTTTTTCAGTTTTGCAGCTTTTTCTGTCATCTTTTAACACTCAGAATAGGCAGCAGATATATATATATATATATATATATATATATATATATATATATATATATATATATATATATACACATATATACAGTATATATATATTTTTTATTTTTTTATCTAGAGTAAATGTTTCAAAGAAAGCCAGTTACTGAAACATTAAAAAATATTACATGCATTTCCAAATAAAAATTCACTCATCCGGCTTCTTAGAAATTCTTTTTTTTATTATTATTATTTTTATCCCACAAGAACATAAAGCTATTAAATGATATAGTGGAATTCATTAAAGTATTAGTGCTCACCTTACAACGGTGAGTTTCCAGTTCAATGAATTGTGTCCTAGGTATTTTTTAGCTAGTCCCATTGGTCTGCCTTGTTAAATCTACACCCGAGGCTGTTGGTGCCTTCTCAAGTGTCTTAATCAAGGAAAACTAGAGCACTGACCTGGTCCTCAAAAAAGGTGTTTGATCTCACTTTGATTGTTGGCTGCACACAACTGAGAGTGAAGGACATCTGTGAAGCCTGCTCAGTTACGAGCGGTATCTAGGCACAGATTAGTCTTACTGCTTGGTGTTCTCTACATTTTGCTTTCGTGTGGGAGTTTGTGGATGTTTATTGCTTGGGTACTGAAAATATTTTGTTTACAAACTATTTTTATTATTGTAAAAAGTCATAAGTTAGTAAAAACATAGGTACATCCGCTATTTCAAGTATGTACTGTACATAATATGAGGTGAATGGTACATATAAGAAGAACATAGCAATACAATATAAGAACAATAAAGGTGCGATCTAGGTATGTATATTTCCCATCAGGTTATATCATTTAAAAAACACAGATTTATTTTATAATGATATGCATTATTAGGCTATACAAGGTGATATTTAAGGAAGTGGTGTGTCCCAAGGGGACCATTTTTTTAAAGATGTGCATGGTGTCAAAGAATGTATGGTGGATAGGCTCTGAGAGTTTAATTTGATCCATTCTACTCAATACCTGGGACCAAGGGACAGTTGATGGATGCCAATTAAAAGCTATCATCCAGTGGATTGAATTAAACAGTGTATGTATTAGTCGAATATGCTGTATGGGTACATTTGGTATAGGTGCAAACAATAAACACATCTTAGGGGTGAGGGGAATTTTTTTATCTATAATATGTTCAATCTTAGCAGCTGCTTGTAGCCATATGGGTTTCAAAATTTTGCAGTTCCAGAATGTGTGTAAGATGGTACCTTGATCTGGGCATCCTCTAAAACATGTGGGAGATACCGATGGATAAAATTAGTTTATTTTGTCCGGGGTTAGGTACCATCTGGTGTGTAACTTGATGGCTGTTTCTCTCGCTGAAATTGAGTGAGTACATTTCAGTAGGTTTTGGATTATAGTGGTCCATTCTGGTAGTGTAAAAGATTGGTCCAAGTCAATTTTCCATTGAAGCATTGGTTTTGACTTTTCTGAAAGAGAAAATTTGTTTAAACAGTAGTAAATATGAGAGATCAATCTCCTATCTCTCAGTGTGGAAATGCAGATTTGTTCAAATTGGGAATAAGGGGGATGTAATGTTAGAGAGAAGTATTTTTGGTAGAATTTTTCAATTTGAGTATAATGGGGTAATTCTGAAATTGGGATATTGTATAGCTCACATAAATCTAAAAAAAAGGCCAAATTTATTGTTTTAGGATAGGGACTTCAAGTTAGTGAGGTTATGTAGTTTCTATATATAGCAAGAGCTGCTATTTCTAAAGGCCGGGGAGAAGCGGGGATCTCCTATGGAGAATGCTAGAAGGGGGGGTGGAAGAAATTAAGTTGAATTTATCTTTATATCGGTGCAACAATTGATATGATTGAGCCACCACCATATTTAAGGGAAAGATCTCTCTGGGTTGAATTGACTTGGACCATAAGATACCTTGAAGATGGAATGGTATAATTGACTGTTCTTCAAAATGTAACCAAGACACTTGATATGAAGGAGCAAACCATTGAGCTAACTGTGTAAATCTTATCAGCTAGATAATAACACCATTAGTTAGGAAGGCTTAAACCACCATTTGAATGAGATCTGTGCATAAGAGAGTAACTAAACCTATTTTTTTTGTTGAGCCATAAAAATTTGTTAGTTTGTAGAAGGGAGTCTAAAGTGCTTTTAGGGATCAGTATGGGTAAAGCCCTAAAATAAAGTTTAGGTAAAATCACCACTTTGGTAGCTGTTCTTCTCCCCAAAAAGGAGATGTGATAATTAGATCATAATTTTAGTAATGTTTCGATATTTGTGAATAGTGGTGGGTAATTTGTTTGAAAAAGTGTTTTATAAAATGGGGTAAGGAGGATGCCCAAATATTTAAAAGATTGTGAGGTCCAGGAGAAAGAAAATCTCTCTTGCAAAGATGCCGCTAACAATGGTGGAATATTTATAGACATTGCAGTACATTTGGATAAATTAACCCTAGGCCGGTGAGATCTTGGAATGTTTCTAAATCTTTGATAAGGTTTGGAAGGGATATTAAGGGATCTGAAAGGAACAGCAAAACGTCATCGGCGTATAGGCTCATTGTGAAGTCTTTAAGGCCTTTAGAATAGCCTTTAATATTAACAATATTTCAAATGGCACATGCAAGGGGTTCTATGGCCAGGACAAAAAGGAGAGGGGAAAGGGGGCCCCCCTGTCTAGTTCCTCTACCCAATGCAAAGTTTTCTCCTGGAAGTCTAATTCTAGTTTGAGGATTTTGATATAAAGCTCTAAAACCATGCATGAATTCATTGCAAAGACCATATTTGGGGAGTAGTAGTTCCAGGTACGACCAACAGACACTACCAAAAGCCTTGTGAATATCAAGGCTGAGAATAACTGCTGGGTTCACATGTAAGTTAACGTCCTGTATTATATTTGTGGCAAGCCTTAAATTGTCAGTAATCTGTCTGCCTGAAATAAAACCCATTTGGTCTGGGTGGATTAATGAGGTGATGACCGCCGCTAATTCTGTCCGCCAGAAAACGGCCAAAAGTTTTGAGGTCATTATTTATGACTGATAATGGGCGATAGTTCTGTGGTGAGGTGTGATCTTTATGTGGCTTGGGTAATAAACACATATTGGCTAGAAGCATTTCTTCTGGGAATTTATTGCCTTGTAAAATGTAATTGTATAATTTGGAAAAATGAGGGGCCAGAATATGGGAAAATTTTTTACAATAAAAGGTGGAATACCTGTCTGGACCAGGTGCTGTGGAGGTTTTTAGTGACTTAATAATCTCAGTTATTTCAATAGCGGTACATGGTGCATTTAGTTTCTCAATTTGCTGGACAGAGTGGGAAGCAAAACGTCCCCAAGCCAATCCAGAAAAGACTGCCTTGGTGAAGATTGAGGGGCCGACAGTAAATTCTCGTAGAAGTCAGAGAAAATTTCCATAACTTCTTTGGGGTGAGAGACTAAATTTCCGTTGGAATTGCGTAATTTATAGACATGTGGGGGGTTTGTAGATTGTTTTAGCTTTCTAGCAAACATGGTAGAGGCAGAGTTACTATATAATAGGAATTTTGCTTTGGACCATCTCAAGGCCTTTTCTGTGTCAGTAGACAACAATGTATCAAGAGCTCTTCTTTTATCTTGGATTTGCTTATATAAATCTGGAGATGGGGATTGGAAATGTTTGTAATATATTTTGTCTAATTCTTTAGTTAGGGTATTAATATCAATTAATTTTTATTTATTTTTGGCTGAGGCAGAATTTATTAGGTGACTTCTCATTACTGCCTTATGTGCTGTCCATAAGGTGGTAGTAGGTATATCAGGAGTTATATTAAGAGTAAAGTAATCTGCTAATTGTGTTGAAAGTTGTTGCGTTATAGTGGAGTCTGTTAATAGAGAGTCATTAATATGCCATTTATATGGAGTAGGGGTCATGCCTATGTGAGATGTAATGAAAGAAACAATATGATGGTCAGACCAAGGGCATATATGGATGTCAGCTTTAGATGAGTTAGCTAAAAGGATTGGGGTTCCAAAAATATAGTCTAATCTTGCATAGCTTTCATATGGATGAGAATAAAATGTATAAGCCCTTATGCCAACATTATGAGCTCTCCAGGTATCTATTAACTGATAGACATGTGCATTCGTTTTAGTCCGAATGCATTTTCGTCCGAATTTCAGGTATTTTCGTTATCGTTTTAACAAATGATAACGAAAGTGAAGAATCCGAAAAACGAAAGATCGGGCATAAACAAATGCTTTATTTTCGTTTTCGTTGCTACAACAGTTCGATATAGATAGGAGATTCGACATGATGATGACAATAACAATATGTGACCATCAAACCTGTGGTCGAATGTGCCTAACCTTAACTCTATTAGTCCAAGATTATTCTACATAGAGAGAAAAGATTCGACATAGAGAGAAAAGATTCGACGTAGGGGAGAAAAGATTCGATGTAGGGGAGAAAAGATAAATAAAAATAATGACGATGATGATGAATGTTATTGGCTGATTGTAACCAAAGAGGAGGAGCAGTAAAATAGCTAGAACTAAGTACACATGTACTTTGGCTTATGGTGTCTGTTGAAAGTTCTAAGAAGATTTGACGGAGCAGGTAAACTATACAGCGTCGTACAGTTTAGCTGCTCCGTCGAATCTTCTTTGAACATTCGACAGACACCATAAGCCTTCAATGACAGATTCAACCTTAATTTGGATTTTCGGACGAATGCAATTTTTAAAGAAAAACTAAATAAATAAAAACGAATTTCGGGAGTAACTAAATACATTTATTTTTCGGACGAAAACGAAATTCTGAAACGAAATATTTCAGTGTGCACATGTCTATTAACTGAAGGTTGTGTAGGGAACAGGAAAGAGATTTAGGGAATGCCTTTGATGATGTGACAATTCTACTTCTATCAAATACGGAATTTGCTGCCAAATTAAAGTATTTATATATATAACCAATGTGTTTACTTATATGTCCTTAAACACGCAAAAGATGGAGATTAGCATATCTATCCAGTAGAACAACAGTAATGAAAACCTTAAAAAAAATATCAACATTGCATTACATAATTAAGCATATATAACACCTTAAGGAAAAAAAAGATTTTTTGTTAGACCTTTTCAAATATTTGTAAAAACAGACTAACTTAATAAAACTCTGAGAAAAAATATATATAAGTATAAGAAGCCATGGTGGCCAGCGGGGACATGCCAGCACAGACACATATGAAGAGACACAGGGGATGCCATATATGCATGGAGGCCATGGCGACTGGCACAAATAACCCAGGATCAAGCACAGCTGAAGGGTTGCTGGGGGTGCCGTTTTTGTAAAATCATCGGCAACAGCGAACACAGGGATTCCACATAGCGCCAGGTAAGTTAATGCTGCATGGCCATATTAGGAAGGTGCTGGGGTGGGCTGCATCCCCCCAGATTTCAGTTGCACCCAATGCCCACAACCTCCTCTCTACCGCCTCACACAGCAAATCCCAGGGTTGCCAGCCATCATTAAATTCAGGGACAGTTTCTAAAATCTATGATTTGTACATCTATCTATGAATGTCCATTATGGATATGTAGTCTGCATGTCCGTAACAGATATTCACATACAGATGTAAAAAATCACGTTTTTTTTCAAACTCTGTGAATTTAGGCTAGGTTCACACTACTGTGGGTGGTTGCAGGCTTTAAACTTGGTGACCTCTCTGAACCTTTTCCTTTTTTTTTTTTTTATTTAGTTGGACTTATATCCAAAATAATGAATCCCTGTAATCAGAATCCCTGGCTTTAGATGCAAGCACACTAAGATGTTCTTCTGCATTATAATATGAATTAATCTAAATCTACAAATAAATCACGGCTTTAAATACAATACCATGGAGACATAAGTGTAATTTGTTTGCATGGCATGGTGCTGACTTGATATATTATATCACGATAAATGTCGGAGATTGCATATTTATAGCTTGATTAATAGTGGGTTTTAAACATGTCATCAGCTGAACTTGAAGTAAGATCATAATTTCCTTACTGAGTACATCTATTTATCACATTGCAGTTGATTTACTACTGAGTAACATATGGTACTACTGGGTAAATAGATTATGCTATTTTTGAAATTTTCATGCTACTGATGGAGAAAAAAATATATATGTTACAGGTTTTCCATTGATCGCCATACGGATCTTGATCGGCAATTTAACATCAATGCAGATGACGGCAAGATAACACTGGCTACTGCACTTGATCGGGAGACGAGCATGTGGCATAACATCACCGTGGTAGCTACAGAAACCAGTAAGTACACCAAATGTTTACAATATGGGACGTATTGAATTAAAAAGTTAATAACGCTTTCAATGATCCAGACCAGGAGCGGCCAGTCCATAAGGGGCGCAGGGGCACCGCCCCCCTATTTTGCATGCGGAGATACATGCAGGGTGCCGGACTCATAGGTTTCTATGAGTTTTTTTTTTTTTTTTATCAAGCCACATAATTAGAGCCAGTGGCTCCAATTGGCTTGAAAAAAGGTTGGGCTTGTGACATTAGCAAATCAATATTCGCTATTGTCTTCCGGCTTCTCCTGCCAGCCAATCAGGACAGGAGGGGGATCAGGTTGGCCAGGGGAAGAAGCTGAGGAAGCTACAAAGGGGCTGAGTGCGGGGGGACCATGGAGGGGTGAGTCCAGGGGACCATGGGGGGCTGAGTGCAAAGGGACGGCAGGGGTTTGAGTGTGGGGGGATCATGGGGGGCTGATTGCAGACCTTGGGCGGTTTGTTTGCCACCCCCTCAAAAAGTTTTGCACCATCCGCCACTGATCCAGACAAACATGCTATTTTCAATTTGTGCATTGACCCCCTAGGGCACAGGTGTCAAACTGGCAGCCCTCCAGCTGCTGTGGAACTACAATTCCCATGAGGCATTGCAAGGCTGACAGTTACAAGCGTGACTTCCACAGGCAGAGGCATGATTGGACTTGTAGTTCTGCAACAGCTGGAGGGCCACCAGTTTGACACCCCTGCCCTAGGGCTTGGTTTCCCAAAACTTTTCTGGTTACTTTTATGACCAGAGGTCATTGAAGCCTAGATGTCCATATCAACGATCGCAGCATAGCATATCCGCCATAAAAAATGTAATTTTTACCCCTTCAGTTGTCTTGTACAAATCACACTGATGGCCAATCAGCATATCTTTTAATTGCTAGTGTGAGATCACCTCTCAGTCCACAACAGAATATAGATTAAGACTTTCTCAGCATGGGGTTTTGTGTAGTGGAACATTAAATCTTAGATTGTATTTACATCAAAAAGTGACTCCACTTTTGTTGAGAAAAAAAAAACATTCCCCTCTGGGTGATCTATGTACATTGCAGGGATTTTAGCAAACTTTGTTGATGATTCCTTTTCTTAATCTGAAGATATAACTGTTTTTTTTGTCTGTGTCCATGGGCAGAGTGAACCTGTATGGGAGTTTTTTTTTTATAATCATCAGTGAGCTGCTTCACCTGCAGGGCTCTAATGAGGAAATCAACAAGGTCTGCATCCCAATCACATTTTTGTTACAGGGAATGGAGAAAATCTGATCTTAGTGCAGACTTCTGGGAAAATCAGTCAGCCAATCACACAAACAGGAAATTACATTTCTGGGGGGTTTTCAGTACACCATCTGTGTACAGAACACCTCTAGGTAGCCTTATTGCATTGCATTTTACAGAAAATTACAGAGCTGCAGAAAGGTCAAAAGGGAAAGGGGAAGGTCATTTTTATTAACATTCCATTACAATGTGTCGCAATTGTATACACTATATTATTTTTGTTTTATTTGCTACATTTTTCAAAGGGTGAAGTTATCCTTTAAGATGTTTTTGCAGATCTCCGTGAAAGGTATCTTTTTAGCACCTCTGCAGGAGATGTTTGGTGGTCATTGAGGATATGATCTGGAAAAAACTTTATAGAGGGTCTGTAACTTTGAACAGATTTTAAATACAGCAAAAGGAGAAATGACAATGAAGTAGTACAGTGGTATAATAGTACAGTGGTATAATATAATATAATATAATATAATATAATATAATATAATATAATATAATATAATATAATATGTATGGCAATGTGTATCAGTAGCATTTCTATTCTCTATACCAGGGGCCTCAAAACTTTCCAAGCAAAGGGCCAGTTTACTGTTCTTCAGGCTTTGGGGGGGGGGGGGGGGGCTGTGGCCCGTGGGAGTAGAAAATGCCCCAGCATCAGTGCCCTTCCATTGGTTTTAATGGAAGAAATAATGCCCCAATCAATCAATTTACGCTTATCGGGATTTTTTTTACCAAAAATATGTAGCAGAATACATATTGGCCTAAATTTATGAAGAAATTTGATTTTTTTAAATTTTTCTATGGGATATGTTTCATATACATTTTTTTTTTCAAAATTGTCAGTGTTTTTTTGTTTATAGCACAAAAAATAAAAACCGCAGAGGTTATCAAATACCACCAAAAGAAAGCTCTATTTGTGGGAAGAAATAGACATAAATTTTATTTGGTTATAATGTTTCATGACTGCGCAATTGTCAGTTAAAGTAACGCAGTGCCGTATCACAAAAAAAGGCCTGGTCATTAAGCGGGTAAAACCTTTCGGTTAAATATGGACCTGACTGAACTTTAAAAAAAAAAAAAAATCGTACTGTTTGTGGACAGGGAATTTTATCTGACTTTTTACATCATTTTATCTGAGTGTTTGTGGAGAGGACTAGAATTGGATCTCCAGTTGGTTATTGTTAAACCACACAATGGGATTAAAATAAAAAGATAAACTATTTTTATTTGTTGTTGTTTAAGAGTGGGAAAGGGTTGTATATTCATATATTTTTTATTTTTTTATATTGTCAGTTAAAATTTCCCTATAACTTCCTGGCTCAACAGGAAGTTAGATAAAATCTCAGAAATTAAGGGGGGATTCTCTAAGGGTTGTCACTTAACAGGAACAGGAGGCCCCATTAAAAAGTTCCCCCATACCTTTTATACTGGTGACAACTGTAACATTCTGGATTCCCCATCGCTTTCTGTCTTGGTGACTGTGGTCCTCTGGACAAATAAATCTTTGACTGCCGTGCTCTGAGGAAGAGGGGATGTTCCCCTCGAAACGCGTCAGCCAGCAGTGACTCTTGTGAGCTCCTCCGGCACCTCCGGTGGGCTCTGCTGCTCTTTTACTACATGCTGTGATTGAAGATTGTTTTACACTTTTGGGATCTTTTACTACTGGTTGTAAGTAGTTCCTTTTTATCATTATTATAATACATTTTACCTTAAGGATAATGCACATGGCTGGTGTGCCCTTTTTCTCTTTTATCTCGTTGTCTGCTAGGATTCCCCATCCTTGAGGACAGCAAGGCCTGTGTTCCAATACCGCTTGTTTAACTACCCACTTGTGCGCAGGAGCTTTTTTCTTCGTTACAAATAAATCTTTATCTGTGTAGACACAGATAGCGATCAAAGCCTGATATCGGCTCCAACTCTTCCCCGCTCTATTAAAAAAAAAAAAATAATTGTAGACACACTGTTCATTGTAGACTTTATGGGACCATTTGGTAAGGAACAGCTGAACATAATGTGTATGTTCTCACTTTGTAAAACTGCCCAACTTTGCCAAAACATATGGATGATGATTGAGTTAAATTCCTTTTCTGTTGGCATGCTGTTGTTGAAGGTGAAACAAGAAGAGTTAATTAAGCTCCAGATCACGTTCTACCATATTATTTTAATTGGCACCAAAAGAAAACTTTCTGCATACATATATGATCATTTAAAAAATGTGTGCCAAGCTGTTTGTTTATACATTTTCCTTTACTTTTCAATTAGAAGGTGTCCAATTAAAACTATAATTATGGAGGATCATGTAGCTACAAATAGTCTACATTTCATTCTGTAAAGGTGGAAGATGTTATTCATGTCCGATTTTTAACGAAAAACAACATTCGGCATTTGTGTGTTTACACTTTTGTATTTTATTTACAGTGTCCTATGCATTTGCTTTTCATCGAAAATTAAGACAAGCTGGTGATTCCTTCAATCCTGTAATTCAACTTAAAAAAAATCAATACAATCCAATTATGTAAAGGAATATTGAAGTCATTAGGAGAGTCACCTCTGGCGATGGTCGGATAAATTAGCCCATGTTTGTATGCGTGCTTATAAGCAACAGCTGCTTTTTCATTGATTTTGTTGCCTGTTAAGATCAAAACAATATTTATATCTGGAGTTTGAAATTAAAGTATTAGCAAACCCAATCACTAACACTTCATATGGGTTTTAACATGTTAATTAATTTTCAATCTCTGTAGATCTGCAGCTTTGATTAAAATAATAAGTGGTGATCCTGCCATGATGGTCCACATTAAAGCAAAGTTCCACCCACATTTTTCATTACTCACCATGCAGTACTAATGTGCATTCTTAAAATGAATTGGCAATTTATTTATTTATTTATTTTCTGTTCACTTACCTGATTTATGCCTATATTTAATTTCACTTCCTCCTTTAGAGGCCGCGGCGCTGTACGTCATTTCCGGTTTTGCATTGGGTCCTGGGAGATCTTGGTCAGCTTGGCATGGCACTGCTCTCGTAACATTCTCGTAACATTTAACATTAGCGTATATGGAAATACTTGGTCAGCTTGGCATGGCACTGCTCTCGTAACATTTAAAGGGGTTGTAAAGGTTCATGTTTTTTTACCTTAATGCATCCTATGCATTAAGGTGAAAAAACACCTGGCAATGACGGCCCCCCCAAGCCCCCCGTTTACTTAACTGAGCACGTTCACCTGCTGTGCGCGTCCCCCAGCGTCCTCTTCTCCATGGAGTCTGGCTGTTGATTGGATAGAAAGGATAGATTGATAGCAGCACAGCCATTGGCTGTCATTCACATCCGATGACGTGGCCGCCGGGGGGGCGGGACCGAGTCATACACTTTATGTCTATGGGCGCAGCGTGTATGACAGGGAGCACGCCTGCAAGCTAACCCCCTTGGGATAGAGCTTCCCAGAGGGGGGTTAGCTATTGCGGGGAGGAGCCGAGACAGCCGCCAAGGGACCCCAGAACAGGAGGATCGGGGCCACTCTGTGCAAAACGAACTGCACAGTGGAGGTAAGTATAACATGTTTGTTATTTAAAAAAAAAAAAACAAACCCATATAACCCCTTTAACATTGGCATATATGGAAATTCTTGGCCAGCTTGGCATGGCACTGCTCCTATAACATTTAACATTGGTGTCTATGGAAATTCTTGGTCAGCTTGGCATGGCACTGCTCTCGTAACATTTAACATTATCATCTATGGAAAATCTTTGTCAGCTTTTCATGCACGATATCGGCACATACAAGCTGGGTAGCAAGCATGCACAGAATCCAGAAAGAAGGAAACTGTGGCTTCAGGTGCCCACACTGGAGATGGCCACGCTGTGCAGGAACTTCACAAAGTAAGATAACGATGGAGCACAAATAGAAAACTGGGCATAGTTTACAGCATACCTTTGTTACATTGCATGAGGCATGAGTATTCTAGGGGTATTTTTATCTTAAAAGTCATATTTCGGCCAGAACTCCATGTTAAAGCTGGCCATACACATGGTCGAATTCCAAATAAATTTTCTTTCGAAAATCTGAAATTTTGTGCCTTGTGTGATTCAATGGAGCCACCGTTGATTTCAAAATTTGACCAACCAAGCCATTCACCTCATGTTGCTACAGAAAATAATTTTCATGGCCGGGACTCTTCTTTTTTTTTCGAGGTCACAGCTCATTAACATTCATTTGTCATTTCTCACACGATTCTCCCATCATTGATCAGAAATCGAATTCGACCCAAATATGGTTGCTTAACCGTTTGCCAACCAGCTATCGTAGTGATACTGCAGCAGGTTGGCTCGACTGCGCGAATCGCCGTAGGTGTACTTCGGGCTCATACACAATGTTCTGTGGGCTGCCCATTGGCCAGTGGGGGAGCCAATCAGCGGGTTCGGCGGACTCGTTGTCCGCCCGCGTTCGTTTCCCGCAGAGACAGAACGGGGATCTGCCTGTGTAAACAAGGAAGATCTCCGTTCTGACAGGGGATCACACAGAGATCTTGTCTTTCGGCAATGCAGGAAGATAGATCTGTGTGTTGTCTCAAACAGCCCATCCCCCATACAGTTAGTAAACACACTGAGGGAACACTGTTAACCCTTTGATCACCCCTGATGTTAACCCCTTCCCTGCCAGTGTCATTAGTACAATGTCAGTGCATATTTTTTAGCACTGATCAATGTAATAATGTCACTGGTCCCAAAAAAGTGTCAAAATCTGTCCTCTGCAATGTCGCAGTCCCGCTAAAAATCGCTGATCACCGCCATTACTAGTAAAAAAAATTAGTAATAAAAATGCCATCAATATATCCCCTATTTTGTAGATGTGATTACTTTTGCACAAACCAATCAATATACACTTATTGCTATTTGTTTTTCCAAAAATATGTAGAAGAAAACATATTGGCCTAAACTGATGAAGAAATTTGTTTTTTTACAACTTAATTTGGATATTTATTTTAGCAAAAAGTAAAAAAATATTGTTTGGTTAAAATCTTATCTGTAGCATACAATTTGAAATGCTCTTAGTGTTTAAGCGGACAGTTACCAGGGGGGTGCCTGAGGCTAGTTATCTGTACATAGAGTATTTTAGGATGTTCTGCGGACTGGGTAAGGAATATTTTCATCGTTTGTTCTGCATTAGAGGGTTGATGTAAGTCATAATTAATTAGTAGGGTCAAAAAGTATGCTTTAAAGTTGGACTCAAATATGAAAGAGGAAAAAAAAAAACTTTATCAGCGAGTGAGGCTGTATGTAGAGAAGCTCCAGCGCAGTAGGCTATATAGATGAATCATGATTCATGATTGAGCATGCTTGATTTACAATTCAGTTCACCTTACAGTGTAATGGAGAACATCTCTGCATGTCAATACAACGGTTTCAAAAAAAGGCTGTTTTATTTAGTCGAAGGAGCAGAATGCTTTGAATTTTAATTTCGGCATCATGCACATTTGTACAAGTAACGCTGCTTTGAAGAAGTGTGATAGAGATACTTAGTTTATGTAAAGTGGAAACTCACATCAGGTTAGGAGAAATGGAGAGCAGGAAAATACATTGTCACAATCTAATGGTTCTCATTTTAAAGTTTTATAGAACAAACTTTTCAGATTCACATCATGTCAAGGCATAACCGGGTTGCGGAATAAATCCGGTATTGCCTGTATTGTAGGCTTCACAAAATGTGTCAGGGCATTTAAAAGACATGTATCACATATCTAAACACAGACATTACAAGTATTAAAAAAAAAAAAAAAATGGCATACATTACATAACTAAAATGTCTAAATTAGTTATGGAGGTTAGGATAATTAATTAATTAATTAAATTAACTAACTAATAATGTATTAGCAAATTAATAATTTATTAAAGAAAAATCTACTATCTACTTATAGTTAAAGTTACTATCTAGTATCGACTTATCTATCTATAACCATAATTTCAAAAAAGTTGGGACTCTTTGTAAAATCTCCCAAAAAAAGATAATGCAATGATTTGCAAATCTCATAAACCCATATTTTATTCACAATAGAAAATAGAAAACATATCAAATGTTTAACCACTTGCCTACTG
Source organism: Aquarana catesbeiana (assembly GCF_042186555.1). Classification (NCBI taxonomy): domain Eukaryota; kingdom Metazoa; phylum Chordata; class Amphibia; order Anura; family Ranidae; genus Aquarana; species Aquarana catesbeiana. The sequence goes on along the minus strand of NC_133334.1, from coordinate 245,351,471 downwards.
GACACTTTTACCCCCTTCCACCCCAATTATCAGCGCTATCGCACTTTGAAAGACTTGTGCAGTTATGACATATTTAGTATTTTTTTAAAGACAGATAGAGCCTTTTTTGGTGGTATTTAATTACCGCTGGGTTTTTTATTTTTTGCTAAACAAATGAAAAAATACCAACATTTTTGAAAAAACAAAACAAAAACTTTTGCTTTGTTTTTGTAATAAAATTTTGCAGATAAGTAATTTTTCTACTTCACTGATAGGCTGCATTGATGGGCACTGATGAGGCTGCACTGATGAGGCTGCACTGATGGGCAGTGGGCACTGATAGGCTGCATTGATGGCCACTGATAATGCGGCACTGATGGCCACTAATGAAGAGGCACAGATGAGGCTGCACTGTTAAGTCAGCACTGATGGACACTTATATGAAGCAATGATATGCTGCACTGATGGGCACTGATTGTCACTGGTGGAGCTGTGCTCTGATTATCAGTGCCCTGAATATTAGTTTAAATGTCCCCGTCATGGGAAAGCCAGTTGTCTGCTTTCCTTTCCTCAGAAAATGACAGCACTGAGGAAAGGAAATGTCGATAAACGGCATTTGTTTACATGGGCTCAGCTGTGATTGGACACAGATGATCACATGGTAAAGAGCCAATGTCATTGTCTCTTTACCCTGATCGGTGATGCGCTGTGTATCTATCTGTCTATCTATCTATCTATCTATCTATCTATCTATCTATCTATCTATCTATCTATCTATGTATCTATCTATCTCAGTGTTTCTCAACTCCAGCCCTCAAGGCGCCCCAACAGGTCATGTTTTCAGGATTGCCCTCAGATGAAACAGCTGTTGGTAATTACTAAGGCAGTGAAACTGATCAAATCACCTGTACAAAATAATGGAGAGCCTGAAAACATGACCTGGTGGGGCGCCTTGAGGACTGGAGTTGAGAAACCCTGATCTATCCATCTATCTATCTATCTATCTATCTATCTATCTATCTATCTATCTATCTATCTATCTATCTATCTATCTATCTATCTATCTATCTATCTATCTATCTCTACCTTTTCATTGATAAAGCTACTTTTAGGGATGAGCAAATGTAACACCCGACATTCCCAGGCAGTTTGTTGACATTCAGCCATCTGAAGAGTTGTTATCTGTGATGGAATGTGACCGGAGAGAATTATTATATCGCAATAAAAAAATATTGTCCCATAGTATATGTGGTCAATGACATCACCCCCAGATCTTCCTTTCACTTTACAAAAGTAACTGTAATTTAGTGGCAATAGTGTTCTTTTTTTGTAAATGTCACCTTTGCAGAAGTATATTTTACTGGTGCTCTGATTCACTTGCAGGTTTAGAGCATCTGCCAACATGTTATTTAAAGGAATTTTAAAAGTGATTCTATACTTAAAAACATTGCACAGAGCAGGCCAACTCTCCTCTTCTGGGCCCCCCCTTTGGCACTCCTGGCTCCTCCTCCCTTCTAATTGCCCCCAGAGCAAGCCAATCATTGCCATTTAAATTGCTCCCGGCAGCTGAATGAAACATCAGAAACAACTTTTCTTCTTTCTCTACTCATACAAGTCTATCGGAATGTAAAAGCAGCTTAAAGTGAGCGAATGCAGCTTTGAAGAAGGTGAAATGTAGGTCTTTTTTTTTTTGGTATTAGTCAACGCAAACAGGCACGTGGTGGCAAAGTGGCCCTTAGAGGCCTTTTTGCTTGTTTTTTTTTTTTTTTAACACAAACAAGTGCACAATGAATTTATGGATCAATTCATCATTTAGTTTTGCACATGGTGATAATTAGGCCCATAGAGGCCTTTTTCAAAGGAGAGGAGAGGGGAAAGAAATGCACAATAAAATTTTGGTTCTTCTCATCCCCCCCCCCTTTTTTATTTTTTTGGAATTGGGCGTATAATAATTATTTGATGCACTGAGAGATATTAGGAAAATGAATAGTTAGGGAAGCTGGGGCCCTCAACTGGGGGAGGGGGGGGGGGGGTCGGAGCAAATTCAACTTTTATAATATATTGTATGTTAAGAGGGGAAGTAATTTTTATGTTTTTATGTTTTTTTCCCTCCTCTTCTTTCTTCTCTTTATAGAGTTTTGGATATTATGTAAATGTTATATATGGACATATGTCTTTGTCCTTAGTTGACTGTTAAGCTGAATTCTAATAAAATAAAATTTAATTCTAAAAAAAAAAAAAAAAAAAAAAGACAGGTCAAGTGCACCTGTCAATGAACTCTAAATCTCAGAAGCTTCTCAAACTTATCTAGAATGGAAAAAGAATGCACCTGAAGGCAAGCTGCATTTGCAGCTTAAGTAATTAAAAGCCAGTGGGCACAGGACTTAACCACTTTAGCCCCGGAAGGATTTACCCACTTCCTGGCCAGGTCATTTTTTGCGATACGGCACTGCGTCGCTTTAACTGACAATTGAGCGGTCATCCGGCGCTGTACCTAAACAAAGTTGGTGTCCTTTTTTTCCCACAAATAGAGCTTTCTTTTGGTGGTATTTGATCACCTCTGCGTTTTTAATTTTTTGCGCTATAAACAAAAAAAGATTTTCGAAAAAAACAAGACAAAATTGTTTACTTTCTGCTATAATACATACAGTTTCCCCCCAAAAAATGTAAAAAAACAAATTTATTCATCAGCTTAGGTCGATATGTATTCCGCTACAAATTTTTGTTAAAAAAATTGCAATAAGCGCATTGATTGGTTTGCGCAAAAGTTATCGCATCTAAAAAAATAGGGGATAGATTTATGGCATTTTTAATATTTTTTTTATTTTTTACTAGTAAATACGACAGTGATCAGTGATTTTTGGCGGGACTGCGACATTGCGACGGACATATCGGACACCTATCTGACATTTTTGACACTTTTTGGGAACCAGTGACATTATTACAGTAATTAGTGCTAAAACTATGCACTATTATTGTACTAATGACACTGGCAGGGAAGGGGTGAAGATCAGGGGTGATCAAGGGGTTAAATGTGTTCCCTGTTTGTGTTTTCTAACTGTATGGGGGACGATGTGACTGGGGAAGCACACAAATCCTTCTTCCTGCATAGCAGAAAGACAGGATCTGTGTGATCTCCCCTTTTAGAATGGAGATCTGCCTTGCTTACACAGGCAGATCCCCATTCTGTCACTGCAGGGAATGATTGCGGGTGGCCGGCAGCCATCGAGTTCGCCGGACCCGCTGATTGGCTCCCCTGCTGGCCAATGGGAGCGTGCACGCCCACAAAAGCAAGTTCAGGAGCCGACGTGCAGCTATGGCGATTCGCAGGATCGTGCCAACCTGACGCAGTATAATGACGCCGGCTCATCGACAAGTGGTTACAGTAATAAAAATAGAAATTTAAAAGGGAGCAACAACTTTAGTTCCCACATTTTATAGCAATGCTTTGCATCATTTGCATCAGTTTGTGCTTGTGAAAAGTCCTAAAACATGTCAAATGTTTCAGCCTTTATAAGATTAGTAAAAAGACAATGAATGGGAGGAGAGACTCCCTCCCGTAGAACAGGTAGGACTTTTTAGGATATGAGGTTGTCACTGAGGTGAGCACAAAAAGCAAAATTGTTTAAAAAATATTTTTATTATTCAAACATGGATAAAAACATCATAAGAACATATAGATGTGTGGTCATAGATACAGAGTAATGCAACATGTTTATATCTATGAACTCATCAATAGGGATGAGCCGAACACCCCCCGGTTCGGTTCGCACCAGAACCTGCGAACGGACCGAAAATTCGCACGAACGTTAGAACCCCATTGACGTCTATGGGACTCGAACGTTCAAAATCAAAAGTGCTCATTTTAAAGGCTAATTTGCATGGTATTGTCCTAAAAAGGATTTGGGGACCCGGGTCCTACCCCAGGGGACATGTATCAATGCAAAAAAAACGTTTAAAAACGGCCGTTTTTTCGGGAGCAGTGATTTTAATGATGGTTAAAGTAAAAAAAAAAAGTGAAATATTCCTTTAAATATCGTACCTGGGGGGTGTCTATAGTATGCCTGTAAAGTGGCGCGTGTTTCCCGTGTTTAGAACAGTCCCTGCACCAAATGTCATTTTTAAAGGAAAAAATCTCATTTAAAACTGCTTGCGGGTTTAATGTAATGTCGGGTCCTAGCAATATGGATGAAAATCAGTGAGACAAATGGCATGGGTACCCCCCAGTTCATTACCAGGCCCTTTGGGTCTTGTATGGATATTAAGGGGAACCCCGCACCCAAATTAAAATAAGGAAAGGTGTGGGGCCACAAGGCTCTATATACTCTGAACAGCAGTATACAGGCGGTGCAAACAAGACAGGGACTGTAGGTTTGTTGTTAAGTAGAATCTGTTTGTCATTTTGAACGGGTACATTTTTAACATGTTTAGCTCCAGCCAAAAAATCTTTTTTAAGCTTTTTGGAAAACATAGGGAAGGGTTATCACCCCTGTGACATTTGTTTTGCTGTCTTTCCTCCTCTTTAGAAGATTTCACCTCACTTTTTGTCCCAATGACAAATGTTTTTTGAAAATTTGGGTTTTTTTGTGGAACAAGGATTGGAAAGCATCAGTGGAAAGGAGAAATGTTTTTCCCATATTAACTCTTACAGGAGAGAATTTCCCTTCCTAGGGGTAGATTTCATCTCACTTCCTGTTATCTCCTTCCGTTTGCAAGTAGGAGTCGTTTGTAAGTTAGATGTTTGAAAGTAGGGGCCTGCCCTATATACTCAGCATAAATTTGGCCCTTAGGTGTTGTTGTGGCCACAACAACGTAAGCCCTCACAGGGCCCTTCTGTGAAATATTAGATCAAGAATTGTAATTACATGCCCCTGTTGAACCGGGGCAGAAAAACTGGGCCTTTGGTGGTGGTGGTGGTGGTGCTGGTGCCACAACACTGTAAGTCCTCACTCGCTCTTGGTGGGTGCAGAAATGGGCCCTGCTGTGAAATATTAGATCAAGAATTGTAATTACACGCCCCTGTTGAACAGGGGCAGAAAAATTGGGCCTTTGGTGGTGGTGGTCGTGGTGGTGGTGGTGGTGCTGGTGCCACAACACTGCAACCCCTCACAGACACTCTAGTTGGAACGCAGGAATGAGCCCTGCTGCAAAGTATTGCATCAAAAATTGTAATTACACGCCCCTGTTAAACAGGGGCAGAAAAATTGGGCCTTAGGCACTGGTGCTGGTGCTACAACACTGCAACCCCTCACAGACACTCTAGTTGGAACGCAGGAACGAGCCCTGCTGCAAAGTATTGCATCAAAAATTGTAATTACACGCCCCTGTTAAACAGGGGCAGAAAAATTGGGCCTTAGGCACTGGTGCTACAACACTGCAACCCCTCACAGACACTCTAGTTGGAACGCAGGAACGAGCCCTGCTGCAAAGTATTGCATCAAAAATTGTAATTACACGCCCCTGTTAAACAGGGGCAGAAAAATTGGGCCTTAGGCACTGGTGCTGGTGCTACAACACTGCAACCCCTCACAGACACTCTAGTTGGAACGCAGGAACGAGCCCTGCTGCAAAGTATTGCATCAAAAATTGTAATTACACGCCCCTGTTAAACAGGGGCAGAAAAATTGGGCCTTAGGCACTGGTGCTGGTGCTACAACACTGCAACCCCTCACAGACACTCTAGTTGGAACGCAGGAACGAGCCCTGCTGCAAAGTATTGCATCAAAAATTGTAATTACACGCCCCTGTTAAACAGGGGCAGAAAAATTGGGCCTTAGGCACTGGTGCTGGTGCCACAACACTGCAACCCCTCACAGACACTCTAGTTGGAACGCAGGAATGAGCCCTGCTGCAAAGTATTGCATCAAAAATTGTAATCACACGCCCCTGTTAAACAGGGGCTGAAAAATTGTGCCTTAGGCATTGGTGGTGGCGCCCAGAACCAAAAATGTTCTTTCAAGCTATCAGCGTGATGATTGAGGAGGAAGAGGATAATTACTCAGGGATAGTCACTCAGCATCAGCATAGGCAGTCTTTGAAAGGATCTGAGATTTAAAAAAAAATTATTCAGTTACATCAGCATCAGGTGCTTGGTAGCTGGTGGTGATCCAAGACTGATTCATTTTTATGAAGGTCAGTCGATCGGCAAATAGCAGCGGTGCGATCTGATGCACTCATCTCAAAAAAGGCCCACACCAAAGAACTTTTTGAATAACGCGCAGAGACTGCAGCGCCCTGCACATGTGGAGCTTTGGGGTGTAATGCAGTCAATGTGCTGCCCTTAGGCTGGCCCCTGGAGGGCATCCTGCCTCGTTGGTGATGTGCCGCCTCCTCCTCCTCCTCCTCTCTCCTATCAGGCACCCACGTTGAGTCAGTGACCTCATCATCTCCTCCCTCCTCATCACTGGAGCAAACCTGGCAGTATGCTGCAGCAGGGGGAGCATGACTGCCAGATTGCTGTCCTTCTTGGGCACCCCCTCTGTCTGCGCTCATGTTACTGCCTTTATCGAGCTCAGTATCATCATCAGAACCTTCCAAATGCTGGGCATCCTCCTGGAGCATGTGCCCAACACTGTGGTCAAACAGTTCGAGGGACTCCTCAGGAGGACATGGTGGGGCTAGGGAAGGAGTCACTGATGACATTGAGCCGAGGGAAGAGGCCGCTGCTTTGCCAGACAAAGTACCCTGGGCATGGGTGAGAGAGGATGAGGAGGATGAGGACGGCTTGGTCATCCACTCGACCAAGTCTTCCGCATGTTGTGGCTCAACACGGCCAGCTGCCGAAAAAAAGCCCAAGCGTGTCCCACGGCCACATGCTGATGAGGATGCTCTCTTATTGGCTTGTGACTGTCTGCCTCTCCTTCTTGGCCTTCCAGACATACTAATGGCCTGTAGCTGCACTAAGCTGGGATATGTATATATATATATATATATACGTACTGATACTGCAGCTAGCAAAATCAACTGCCTGCCTGTAGTATGAGAACACCACCAACCTTCTACAGGTAGCTTTAGCTGAACACTGTGAGGTGGACGCACCCCACTAACTTGTAGGTTTTGCTGAACACTGTGAGCAGGACGCACCCCACTAACTTGTAGGTTTAGCTGAACACTGTGAGGTGGACGCACCACACTAACTTGTAGGTTTAGCTGAACACTGTGAGGTGGACGCACCACACTAACTTGTAGATGTAGCTGAACACTGTGAGCAGGACGCACCCCACTAACTTGTAGGTTTAGCTGAACACTGTGAGCAGGACGCACCCCACTAACTTGTAGGTTTAGCTGAATACTGTGAGCAGGACGCACCCCACTAACTTGTAGGTTTAGCTGAACACTGTGAGCAGGACGCACTGCACTAACTGTAAATAGTCTAGCTGCCTGACTGTGGTACTAATAGGATCAAAAGAACACCATTAATTTTCTTCAGGTAGCTGTATATACTGTAACAAGACAAGCCTGCCTGTCAGTAAGAAGATAACAGGAACGGATCTAGCTGAACACTGTGAGCAGGATGCACTGCACTAACTTGTAGGTTTAGCTGAACACTGTGAGGTGGACGCACCACACTAACTTGTAGGTTTAGCTGAACACTGTGAGCAGGACGCACCCCACTAACTTGTAGGTTTAGCTGAACACTGTGAGCAGGACGCACTGCACTAACTGTAAATAGTCTAGCTGCCTGACTGTGGTACTAATAGGATCAAAAGAACACCAGTAATTTTCTTCAGGTAGCTGTATATACTGTAACAAGACAAGCCTGCCTGTCAGTAGGAAGATAACAGGAACGGATCTAGCTGAACACTGTGAGCAGGACGCACTGCACTAACTTGTAGGTTTAGCTGAACACTGTGAGCAGGACGCACTGCACTAACTGTAAATAGTCTAGCTGCCTGACTGTGGTACTAATAGGATCAAAAGAACACCAGTAATTTTCTTCAGGTAGCTGTATATACTGTAACAAGACAAGCCTGCCTGTCAGTAAGAAGATAACTGGAACGGATCTAGCTGAACACTGTGAGGTGGACGCACCACACTAACTTGTAGGTTTAGCTGAACACTGTGAGCAGGACGCACTGCACTAACTGTAAATAGTCTAGCTGCCTGACTGTGGTACTAATAGGATCAAAAGAACACCAGTAATTTTCTTCAGGTAGCTGTATATACTGTAACAAGACAAGCCTGCCTGTCAGTAAGAAGATAACAGGAACGGATCTAGCTGAACACTGTGAGGTGGATGCACCACACTAACTTGTAGGTTTAGCTGAACACTGTGAGCAGGACGCACCCCACTAACTTGTAGGTTTAGCTGAACACTGTGAGAAGGATGCACTGCACTAACTGTAAATAGTCTAGCTGCCTGACTGTGGTACTAATAGGATCAAAAGAACACCAGTAATTTTCTTCAGGTAGCTGTATATACTGTAACAAGACAAGCCTGCCTGTCAGTAAGAAGATAACAGGAACGGATCTAGCTGAACACTGTGAGCAGGACGCACCGCACTAACTTGAAGGTTTAGCTGAACACTGAGCAGGACGCACCCCACTAACTTTTGTAGGTTTAGCTGAACACTGTGAGCAGGACGCACTGCACTAACTGTAAATAGTCTAGCTGCCTGACTGTGGTACTAATAGGATCAAAAGAACACCAGTAATTTTCTTCAGGTAGCTGTATATACTGTAACAAGACAAGCCTGTCTGTCAGTAGGAAGATAACAGGAACGGATCTAGCTGAACACTGTGAGCAGGACGCACTGCACTAACTTGTAGGTTTAGCTGAACACTGTGAGCAGGACGCACCACACTAACTTGTAGGTTTAGCTGAACACTGTGAGCAGGACGCACTGCACTAACTGTAAATAGTCTAGCTGCCTGACTGTGGTATTAATAGGATCAAAAGAACACCATTAATTTTCTTCAGGTAGCTGTATATACTGTAACAAGACAAGCCTGCCTGTCAGTAAGAAGATAACAGGAACGGATCTAGCTGAACACTGTGAGCAGGACGCACTGCACTAACCGTAAATAGTCTAGCTGCCTGACTGTGGTACTAATAGGATCAAAGGAACACCAGTAATTTTCTTCAGGTAGCTGTAAATACTGTAACAAGACAAGCCTGCCTGTCAGTAGGAAGATAACAAGAACGGATCTAGCTAAACTGAATACAGTGTATATATATATATGCAACACCTGGGATGCATATATATACACAATACACTGTAAGTGCAGCTAACTGACTGACTGTTCTGCCTAATCTATCTAACTCAAATCAAATGTCACTGTCTGTCTCTCTCTCTCTCTCAATGAACGCCGGAACACACACTACACAGGGCCGCCTGCAGGCGGCCTTATATAGTGTGGGGCGTGTACTAAATCCCCTGAGCCATAATTGGCCAAAGCCTCCTTGGCTTTGGCCAATTACGGCTCTCTGTTCAGGCGGAGCTGTGATTGGCCAAGCATGCGGGTCATAGTGCATGCTTGGCCAATCATCAGCCAGCAATGCACTGCGATGCCGCAGTGAATTATGGGCCGTGACGCACCACACAAATTTGGCGCGAACGGCCCATATCGTTCGCAATTCGACGAACGATTGAACAGCCGATGTTCGAGTCGAACATGGGTTCGACTCGAACACGAAGCTCATCCCTACTCATCAATGCTTTTGCTGGAAACAAGTATTATTATTGGCTTATTTTAGCCTTGTGTTATTCACACATCTATATGTTCTTTAGATGTTTTTATCCATGTTTGTATAATAAAAATATTTTTTTAAACAATTTTGCTTCTGTGCTCACCTCAGTGACAACCTCATATCCTAAAAAGTCCTTCCTGTTCTATGGGAGGGAGTCTCTCCTCCCATTCCGTCTTTCTACTAGTGCATATTTCAGGATGTGGATATGAAGTTTGTCCCTGGAACTGGTTACCCATAATTGAGACAACATTTATCAGATGTCCAATTTGACTATGCATCAAGTGTGATATCCATATGCTTTGGGTCGTAATGCAGAAATCAACCCTTTAACCATTTAAACACATTGAGGACACACACTCCTTTTAGATAGAAGTCCTGATAGGAGTCACATTCAGGATGAGACCTTGGATCAGTTTACTAAAAGAAAATAAGCAGTTCACTTTGCCCCAGAGCTTTTTGTTAATTGTGTTGAAATTTCACTTTGCAAAGAATAACCGTTCATCCTGTGCAAGGTAAATAGGAAAAAAATGACAAGGAAAAATTGAAAATCCCCAGGGTTTTTTTTGGCAGGAAAGAAAATTATATATCAAGAAAATATTAATGTAAAAAAAATATATTGTATTGTACACATGATAAAAGCAAGCAAGGGTTTTAAAATATGAGCTCTGGTTATTAACACTCTCATTTGGCCCATCGGCCATGACAATAGTAATACAGGCAGGTATACTTATAGAAAGTAATTATTGCAGTATTGATCCTGCCCTGGAAGCTGCCCCAACTTGTTTCAACCAAAATAGTCATGGTCTTCTTCAGGGGGACTGTTGTCTACATTCAAAATGTTGTCTACATTCAAAAAAAAAAATGACAAAGAAAAATTGAAAATCCCCAGGGTTTTTTTGGCAGAAAAGAAAATGATATATCAAGAAAATATTGATGTAAAAAATATATTTTATTGTACACATAATAAAATCAAGCAAGGGTTTTAAAATATGAGCTCTGGTTATTAACACTCTCATTTGACCCATCGGCCATGACAATAGTAATACAGGCAGGGCTTTTTTTCTCAGAAAATAGGTGCAGGAACCCACCCTCCCCAGTCAACTCTCCGCCCCCTAACCCCCCCAACTCCACCTCTATTACCGCCCCCAATACCGCCGTTCCTTGGGAAAGAGAAGTAAAGTATTCTTTACCTTCTCCTTCCCTGTCCACAGCTCACCTCCCCATCCACAGGTCACCTTCTCTTCTCTCGTCCACAGCTCACGCCCCCCCCACACACACACAGGTTACCTTTCCTTCCATGCACAGCTTACCTTCTCTTTTCCCAGAGTTATCCCCCTTTTCTCAGTTTACCCCCTCCCCTCTCCACCACTCACCCCCTCCTCTCTCTGGTTACCTTCTCTTCTCTCATCCACAGTTCACCCCCTCCACAGCTCACCTCCCTCCCCTCACATCCACAATTCCCCTTTTAACTTCTGTCAATATATCACCTCTGTACACCCATCCACAGCCTATCTTCCCCCTCCACATTTCACTTCTGCGCCCCCATCTACAGCTCTAACTCTCTACAACCCCCCATCTTCCACCTCTGCACCCCAAGCCCCCCCAGCACTCTTGACCCTGTATACATTTCCCCTGCTCACAACTCTCACTTTGCACAATCTAACCCCCCACCTCTGACCTCTGCAGAACATCCACAACTTCAGTCTCTACTCTCTGCACAACCAGCCCCCCTTCCTGCCCCTTTCCCTCCACAGCTATTTCACCTTCATTAGAGCCGTGCTGAGCAGACTTCCGTTCTGTCAAATCAGACTCCCCCCTCAGCTCACTGTGCAGTCTCCTCCGTGCAGCTCCACCTGTCAGATCAGTGTAGCAAAGAACCGAGGAGGAGTTTCAGAGAGCTTCGCTCCGTGCTACACTGATCTGACAGACAGCAGGTGGGGATAGCTGCCTCTGAAATCCGATCAGTCAGCTGTGGAGCACATTCCCTGGATGCCTTGCATACAGAAGCTGGTGGAGGAAGTGAATGGTATAGAAAACTTCCTCTATCGGCTTCTGTTCTATGTGACAGACTGCAGAGGAGAGGGCTGCCTGAGGTGGCGGAACTGCGTTCCGGCAAGTTCCGGCAGAAAAAAAGCCCTGATAGAAAGTAATTATTGCAGTATTGATCCTGCCCTGGAAGCTACCCCAACTCGTTTCAACCCAAATAGTCATGGTCTTCTTCAGGGGGACCGTGTTGTCTACATTCAAAAACAAATGATAAGAATAAATACATAAATGTTATCACAGCGGTATGTCCATTATGGACCCACACAATTCAATGATAACCAAGATCCTTCATAAAACATTCTAAAAACATTCTAACCATCCACATGGCAGGACCCAACATACCTGGTTTGCAAGGAACCATATGTAGGGTGTTTGGGAGAGGTAAGATTCTCTAGTCCTCTAGTCCTCTCTAGTCCCCCATGTGTGTCCCTATTTTTTTTTATAACAAAAAAAAATATTTTTTGCTTACACTTGATTGGATGATGGAATTCAGCAACTCTTCACCTCATTCACAAAGCTATGAGACATCATCACTTCCAAGGTGCAGCATCCATTGCTTTCAGTAAGGCAATAGGGCTAAAGCCTAGTACACACAGGCCGAATGTCGGGTGGCATCGGCTGGTTCAATAGAAACTGTCTGACATTTGGCCTGTATGTACTGAAGACGGTCCGTTCGACCTGCTTCTGCCGGAAGGGCTTGACTGAAAAAGGTCTGCCGTTCGGCTCTCGATCAGCACTCTCAGCCAATGTCTGGGAGCGCTGACTGGCGTGTTCTGGCGGGGGGGCACGGCAAGGGAGATCGCTGTACTAACATTGCATAATTAGTACATCAGCTCTCCTGAGCAGTGTTTTTTTTTTCTTTAAGCCCTGCTGGGTTGAATGAAAGAAAACTGCTAGTGTGTACGGGGCTTAAAGTGATTGTAAAGTCTTGTTTTTTTCTAAAAATAGCAAACATGTTATGCTTACCTACTCGGTTGCAGTGGTTTTGCACAGGGCAGCCCAGATCCTTCTCTTCTTGGGTCCCTCTTCTGCTCTCCTGGCCCCTCCCTCCTGTTGAGTGCTCCGACAGCAAGCAGCTTGCTATGGAGGCACCTGAGCCAAGTCACAGCTCCCTGTGTCCATTCAGGCAAGGAGCCGTGGTTCGGCCCCACCCCACACTCTTCTGATTGGCTAACTGACTTTAATTGACAGCAGCGGGAGCCAATGGTGCCGCTGCTGTGTCTCAGCCAATTAGGAGTAGAGTCCTGGATGGCTGAGGACATCGCTGGACAGAGATGGGACTCAGGTAAGTATTAGGGGGGCTGAGGGGGGCTTCTGCACACAGAAGGTTTTTTATCTTAATGCATAGAATGTATTATAGTGGTTGTAAACCCTCTCCTATACCCAGTCAATACCCAGTCAATTGAATTGTCTCAGATGATACACAGAGATAAAAAAAAATCCCCCTACCTTGGTTTTACTTGTATATCTGCTGTCTTCTCTTTTCTGCACTAGAGCTTTGGAGAGATATAAGTAAACACTACAGATATATGTGCTTAGGTCAAATTTCATGAATGGGGTTAACAATCACATTAAGATAAAAAACCTTCTGACTTTACAACCACTTTAAACCTTTTAGCCAATATCCTGCTTATAACAGTTATTTAACTGCTTGCTGACCAGCCGCCGTCATTATACAGTGGCAGGTCTGCTCGTTCCTTCAAATCCCCGTAGGTGTACGTCGGCTCCTATAAGAGCTATAGCAGGCACGCGCGCGGAGGAGCCGATGCACGTGGCCGGTGGCCACGATGTCCACCAGCCACCCACGATCACTTCACAGAGAGCCAGAACGGGGATCTGTCACTGTAAACAAACAGATCCCCGTTCCGACAGGGGAGGAGAGAGATCTGCTGTTCTTAGTGATCAGGAACAGCAATCTCTCTCTACTCCCAGTTAGTCCACTCCCCCCACAGTTAGAAACACCTCCCTAGGGAACACTTAACCCCTTGATCGCCCCCTAGTTTTAACCCCTTCCCTGCCAGTGTCAATAGTACATTAATCAGTGAATTTTTATAGCACTGATCACTGTATAAATGTCACTGTGTCAAAAGTGTTTGATCTGTCCACCGCAATGTCGCAGTCCCGTTAAAAATCATTGATCACCGCCATTACTAGTAAAAAAAAAAATTAATAATAAAAATGCCATAAATATATTCCCTATTTTGTAGATGCTATAACTTTTGCGCAAACCAATCAATATACGCTTATTTTGATTTTTTTTACCAAAAATATGTAGAAGATACATATTGGCCTAAACTGATGAAGAAATGTATATTTTTTTTATTTTTTGGGGGGGATATTTATTATAGCAAAAAGTAAAAAATATTGTTTTTTTTTTTTCAAAATTGTTGGCCTTTTTTTTTTTATAGCGTAAAAAATAAAAACCACAGAGCTGATCAAATACCAGCAAAAGAAAGCTCTATTTGCGGGGAAAAAAATACGTAAATTTTGTTTGGGTGCAGTGTCGCACGACCGCGTAATTGTCAGTTAAAGCGACGCAGTGCCATATCGCAAAAAATGGCCTGGTCATGAAGGGGGAACATCTTCCGTGGCTTTTTTTTTTGTCTGATGACCCTCCATATAGAGGATTATTTATATGCCTGATCGCCCACCCCAAATTGAGCCATCCGGGAAAAATCACTGCTTACTATTCATTGTAGAAAATAAGCTGATATTGCTAAAACATCTACAGGCTTTCTCAATCCCTTCCCTCACCACTTTCCTGATTTCTATTTTTCCCTTCACTTATTCCTACTACCCCTCCCTTTAAGAAAATACTACCCTGCATACTAGACCCTTTCTATTTTGGGTCAGACCTGATATTGTCAATCTCCTGGTATTGTCTGCAACCTCTATGTTACAATTGTTGTACCATGACTAAGGCTCGGTTCACACAGGGGCAACCCGACTTACAGCGTGACTTTGCAAGGCGATTTGGAAGCGACTTCAGCATGACTTTAAGCAACTTACAATGCAACTTAAAGTTGCCTCCAGGACAGGCGACTTTGGCTGTGGCCAATCACAGAATAATCAGCTCTCTAGGAGGGAGGGGCTTGCCTGGGTAAACTAATTTCTTTTCCTGTAAAGTCGCTTCAATATAGATGGAGATTCGACTTGGAGGCAACTGCCATTGAAATCTATGGGTACAAGTTGCCTAGAAGTCACCTTGAAGTAGTACAGGAACCTTTTCTGAAGTCGGAGCAACTTCAGTAGTGTACATTAAGATGGCTCTCATTCACTTCAATGGAATTTCTTATGTCCCGCGACTTGGGGCAACTTGAGGTCTGACAAGTCAGATCCCAAGTTGCTGTAGTGTGAACCTGCACTTAGTATCTCAATAAAGAACACATTAAAAAAAATGTAAAAAATAACCACTAGCTGTTTCATGAATGGGAAAAACACTATTAATGAGGGACACCTACTAGCAAATGTATGTAGGCATAGGACACGCCCCCTGCCACACCCCCTTAAAGGAGAATTAACCAAGAAAAAGGTTAATTAAATCTACAAGGGCTTTTTTTTTACCACTACTATTCCTTTATATTGACTTTTAAAATTTACAAATGCAGCAAATTAGAATTTGGATGAAAGGTTTAGCACTGGGAAACACGTTCTGAAAAATAAAAAGCACATTTTATATACATCTATATAGATCAGATCAAAATGAGGGACAATTGAGGAGGAAAGAGGGACAGAGGGACATTGCTCCAAATCAGGGACTGTCCCTCCAAATCAGGGACAGTTGGGAGCTATGAAAACAGGATCGTTATTAAAACTTATCAAATAATCTCTTTAAAGTTTTACCAGATTGGAAAAAAAAAATAACAAAAATGAAGTTCAAAAAAATCCCCCACAAACTTTGTTTTCTGATCTCTCGTTGCTTCATCCATCTGCCGAATGAAAGAAAAAAAAGCCGCTCTTTCCTTTCTCTTCATGGAAAATGTCAGAAAATGCTACTCCTCACATCTCTCCCCTAAAATGTCAGTTAGACCTTCTGCTATCCATGTGAGAGAATACACATTCTGAAAGTGCTTTCTTTTCTCAAACGCAGTGGTAATCTCTAAAATGAATTACACTCTCTCAAGCTATATAATTATTGTAAATTGCCTTGAAAATGTATAGTTCTTCTCCAGCCCTATCTATCAACCTAATATCATGCTGGGCACTGCTAATTCTTGTTGCCTGTATAGGACAATGAACGCGGTATCCCGCACCTGAAGCTTATTTTAATGTACGGTTTAGTATGGTTACCAGGGAGCCCACCTAATTAGACTGTTCCTTTTTTTTTTTTTTCAACTCCCATCTTCTTTTAACGTCTTAACCAATGCAATCCTGAAAGTGCCAACATACAGTGAAATGCCTCATCTTTCCCTATGGCTCTGCTAGGTTTAAAGCACAAATTGATAATCGCACCTTCTGTTAAATTCTCTACTCACTAAGCACATCATTTTCTAGCCCAGACTGATCATTCATTCGTAATGTCTGCTTTCACACACGCCACAATCTGTGCTTGCCTATCTGTTGTTAAGGTATAAAAAAAAGATTGCACGCAAAAAATAGAAGGCTGTTTTTGTTTTTTTGTTTTTTTATTTTTTTGTTTTTTTGTGCTCTTTTTATTTTTTATTCTCCGGCTCTGTTTGTGTGCATTTCTTTGCTTGCTCAGTACGTTTACATTTCCCCGCAAGCCAATTAGTCAATTGACACAATGCCGTCATCTAGGAATTACAACTACCGGATGATAGCACAGAAACTAAAAAAAATAAATAAAAAAAAAAAAAAGAGAGAGACAGAGGAAGAAAAAAAAATATATTATGATAATAACAGGAGAGCCTACTTGAAATTCTGCCAGGATAGATGTAAAGTAAGAGGAGATTACACTCATTACACTGTCCTCAAGTAGCAGGAAAAAAATTGTTATTTTGCTCAGCACTCTTTTTGTGAACCTCTGGAAGAATAAAAAATCGAGGTGATTGGGGAGAGTAAAAATTTGATAATGCCGAAATGTAAAACTTGACTGTAATGAGGTACAGTAGCTGTAGACTGCCTGGAACAAACCTATAATGTACAAGCATTCAGTGTATACATCAAAGATATGCGCCTTCATTAAAGATACTAAAGGGAATGTTTTGTTTAAAGGGTAATGCTGCTTGCTTAAATTACCTTCAACCATTGGATGTGCAATAGGAAAAGTCTGCTTTACGGAATGCCAGCAACGGTATTACTTTACCTTTACCCCTGGGGCAAAAAAAAAATATCAAGGTTGCATCAGTTGTGACTATACAGTATACAAGCCAATGTAATAAATGCATTTTTTTTTTTAGTTTGTACAAATAAAAAGAATTGACAGTCAGTATTGTAATGCTAAAACAAACTCAATACTAATTCAAACTCAATCTTTCTAAAACGGAGCTTGTAATATTTCCTCCTCCCGATCCCCTCCCCATGACTTTACCATTAGGATTAACGGCTCGGCCATTGGTCCCTCCACACATGCCAAGGTGTTGGGTGAAATCCTAGACTCTGACCTTTCCTTCAGCTCCCTCATCCAATTATTGGCTAAATATTGCCGCGTTAACCTCCGCAACATTTCCAGAATTCACCCCTTCCTGACTAACGACACCACAAAACAATTTATTCCCTCCTTGTTAATTTCCCGCCTCGACTACTGCAACTCCCTCCTTACTGGCCTTCCTTTACACAGGCTATCCCTCTTCAGTCTATTATGACTAAATGGGAGGGAGGAAGGGCACTCTGGATAACAGGACTAAGCAGAGATAATAGTCCGCAGGAATGGTAGTGTAGATCAGGCAAACAGATGGCTTGGATAACACTTGAGCAGCACTCCAAGAGGTGAAGCAATTCTCTGGCAAATAAAAAACAAACAGAAGGCGCTAACGGGCCGAGAAAGGGTTAAAACCACCACAAAGCGCTGCTGCAGCAGTGCTATGCCGGCGGTATAGCCGCGCTGCCCCATTGATTTCAATGGGCAGGATCGGTGAAAGAGCGGTGTATACACTGCTCCTTCACTGCTCCAAAGATGCTGCTAGCAGGACTTTTTTTACCGTCCTGCCAGCGCACCGCTCCAGTGTGAAAGCCCTCGGGGCTTTCACATTGGAGACACAGCAGCGGCTCTTTCAAGGCGCTTTGCAGGCAATATTTCTATCGCTGTATCACCTGCAAAGCGCCCCAGTGTAAAAGGGGTCTAAGTGCAGTAATCACAAGATTTTTTTTATTGCCAAGAGTAAAAAACACACTTACTAGAAGTATGCAGGGAAAGGCTCGTCATAACCATGAAGGAAGGGGATGTAAAGTCCAGCAAGGTAGTCCATTGTGCAGCCAGTTATCATGAGTCCCAGCCGACCAGCAGAGGGAAGCCGCAGGAAAGAACCACCAGGAGACACGCCATGCTCCCAGGACCAGCGTGGAATGCAGGACCCAAAAATTGACATCAACAGAAAGCAGCCAGGGCCAGCATGGACTGCGGGTATATGCAAATGATGAAAAAAGGGGGGAACGCGTTTTGGAGCATGCAATTGGCTCCTTCTTCATGCCATTTTGAGCCAATTGCATGCTCCGAAATGCTTCTGGACCCTTTTTTCGTCATTCGTCAATTGGGAATTGGCATGAAGAAGGAGCCGATTGCAAGCCCTGAAATGTGTCCCTTTTTCTTCATTTCCGGATACCTGCGGGCCACGCTGGCCTGCTTTCTGTTGATGTCACTTCCGAGTCCTGAGTTCCACGCTGGTCCTGGGAGCATGGCGGTGTCTCCTGGTGGTCAATTATGACTGCTGCTGCTAGACTCATACACCTTACTAACTGATCTGTGATTGCTGCTCCTCTCTGCCAATCCCTTCACTGGCTTCCCTTACCCCATCATATAAAATTCAAAATACTAACCACAACATACAAGGCCATCCACAACATCGCCCTCAGCTACATCACCAACCTTATCTGCAGTTATCGCCCAAATCGTCCTCTCGGCTCCTCCCAAGACCTCCTGCTTTCTAGCTCCCTTGTTACCTCCTCCCATGCTCACCTCCAAGACTTCTCCAAAGCCTCTCCCATCCTCTGGAACTCCTTGCCCCAGTCCGGTCAGCCCCTGCTCTGTCCGCCTTTAGGTGATCCCTGAAAACTCATTTATTCAGAGAAGCCTATCCCACTTCAACCCAAGAACCATACTCGAGCCACCTCCACCAGATCATCCCCCACAGCTATTACCTTTTGTACCACCTCCCCCTCCCTTTAGATTGTAAGCTCCACGAGCAGGGCCCTCCTGTCACCTTCTGTATTGAACTGTATTCTAATGTACTGTTCCCCCTCTACATTGTAAAGTTCTGCGCAAACTGTTGGCACTATATAAATCCGGTATAATCATGGGAATCCGCAGAACTTTTTTCAGGGGGCACTTCGGCAGCGGTGATACACAGTCACATTTAACCCTTTCTTCAACCTCTAGTGGGGGTTAAAAGTGCCCCGCACTAAAACTAGTGGCGCTTTACTGATAACGCTGCCAGATGGCAATGTGAAATAGCTCCTGAGATAATTCAGCTTCACTCCATGCCCATATAAATATAGCCTAGAGAATGTACATCTTTCTATATTGCAATGTATTTCAATACATCTGTTGTGGCCATATTTTAATCTTTATGAAAACAGCCTATTATACTGTATAGGTTGTTTTCATCAAGATCAAAATATGGCCACAACAGATGTATTGCAATACATTGCAATATAGAAAGTTGTACATTCTCTAGGCTATATTTATATGGGCATCATGGACTGGTATGCCTGAAAGACTGAGTAACTTCCATACAAAGTGAAGAAGATATTATAACACACAACACAAATATATTTTTCCAGCAATAGCTCAGCTGCCCAACTTTCCAAGCAATATATATATATATTCTCCTCCTAACTGGCACAGTGGCCCTGCAGTGCTGTTACCTGTGGTTCTTCAGTGATGCCATAGCACAGGCAGCGTATTCTCTCTGGGTCACTGCACGCACCTGTGGGAGGAGCCAGCCCCTGTGCCGGCCACATCGGCATAGTGACGTTACACAGGCAGGCTGAGGCAGCCAATCACGTTCCGGAACAGCCGAGATGTCAAGCAGAGGCCGGAGTGGCAGTCAGAGTCAATCCGATGATCGGGCTGGGGGTTAGGGAGGGGGGGACAGATGTCTGTATCAATCTGTGATAAGTCAGAACAGACTGAGAGCAGCCCCAGGCCAGCAGATGAAGAAAAAAAAGTCCATGGCTGCAGCGGAGGCGGCCGCGGCGGCCATTGCGTTACACAGGGCAACTGTCTTCACTCTTCAACACCTTCTTATAGAGGTCGACCGATATGGGTTTTTCTCTGGCCGATGCCGATATTTCCTCCTCCCTTCTCCGATATATCGGTCGACCTCTACCTTCTTACGATTCCAGGGGGGCAATTGCCCTCCCTTGCCCTATGCTGCAGATGCCCATGTGTATAATAATAATAAAACTAAGGGGTTGATTTACTAAAGGCAAATTGACTGTGCACTTTGCAAAGTGTAGTTGCACTCTACAAGAGCAGTTTCTCTAGAGCTTAGTAAATGAGCAGAAGCTCTGCTGACTTACATCATCCAATCATATACAAAAAAATTGTCTTTTTTTTCCCTTGTATGTGATTGGGTATTCTTCGCAAAGTGAAGTTTTACCTCATTTACTAAGCTCTGGAACAATTGCACTTGCAGAGTGCAACTGCACTAGTAAATCAACCCCATAGAATAAGCTAAGGTTCTGCGTTTAGCTTGAAACTGCGGCAGCAGTCCACCATCTCAATCAACTGTGGCAGCAGGATTTCTCAACCCACAGCCGCATGTAACAAAAGAACCGGGATGCTGGTGACATCATTGACCTAATTTGGCCACATGGCCAAGGGCAGGGAATTCCATGGCTGCAGCTGATTGAGATTCAGACCCAACTGACTTTTAAACATAAGAGCTAACAATAAGGCTGTTTTCACACTGAGGCGCTTTACAGGCACTATAGCACTAAAAATAGCGACTGCAAAGCCCCTGTAAAGCGCCTCTCCTCTCCCTCCAGTGTGAAAGCCTGAGGGCTTTCACACTGGAGCGGTGCGCTGGCAGGACACTAAAAAAAAGTCCTGCAAGCAGCATCTTTGAGGCACTCTAGGAGCCGTGTATACACGGCTCCTAAAGCGTCCCTGCCCATTGAAATCAATGGGCAGAGCCGGCAAAGCAACGGCAAAGCACCACTACTGTGGCGCTTTGCCGGTGCTTTTAACCCTTTTTTGGCTGTTAGCGAGGGTTAAAAGTGCCCCGCTAGCGAGCGAAAAGTGGTGTTTTACCGCCAACGCCTGGGGGCTGCCAGTGTGAAAGTACCCTAAAAGAATAAGGCACTTTACTGACTGGAATGGTCCCAACTGATTGGTGTAAATCAAATGTGCTATCAATATTTTAAAAAAGGTTTGAGATGTATACCAAGAAAGTACAGACATACATAGTATGTAAAGTAATAGAGGGAATGGTAAGAGACTATGGGGTTGAGTTCCAAAAGACAAATCCATTCTGCACTACAAGTACACTTGAAAGTGCTCTTGTAAGTGCAGTCGCTGTAGATTGCTGTAAATCTGAGGGGAAGCTCTGAAATGAGGGGAAGCTCTGCTGATATTATCATCCGATCATATGCAAGCTAAAATGCTGTTTTTTATTGTTCTTGCATGACCCCCTCAGATCTACAGCGACGTCACTTCCAAGTGCACTTTCAATTGCACTTGCAGTGCAAAGTGGATTTGCCTTTAGTAAATAACCAACCTATATTCAATAATTTGTCTGCAAAAGAGTTATCATAAGTAACAACCAGCATGGATTTATGAAAGATCGTTATCAGATCAGCCTGGTATCATTCTATTAGGAAGCAAGGAGACATTTAGACAGGAAGACCAGTGGATATAGTATATCTGGATTTTGCTAAAGCGTTCAATACTGTATCTCATGAATGTTTAATTGGCAAATTAAGGTCTATCGTGTGAAAGAAATTGTATGTACATGGATAGGAAACTGGTTACATAAACGGGGCCAGAGAACAATGATAAATGACTAATTCTCCTAATGGTCTAAGGTTGTAAGTGGTCTGCTCCAGAGCTATGTCTTGTTGTTGAATGTGTTTATTATTGAAACTAAAGTTGCAGTTATGAGTTGAATTTCAGTTTTTGCTAATAACACCAAATTATAAAAAAAAATACATTTCGCCCTGGATATAGCAGCGTTAAAGGAGGACCTTGATAGAATAGGGGGGTGGACAGCTACATGGTAGATGAGGTTCAGCACTGAAAAATGTAAAGTTATGCACTTGGGTGCTAAAAAATACACATGCAAAATATTCATTAGGTGGGACTACTGTGGGAAAATCAGTTATGGGAAAATATTTTGGGGTCTTTGTAGGTCACAGTCAACACAATAGCATGCAATGCCAAGCTGCATCCCCAAAAATTTGCATATTGCTCTCATGTATTAAAAAAAGCATATATTCAAGAGATAAATCAGTAATTCCACCTCTATACAAAGCACCGGTTCAGCCTCATCTTCAATATCTAGATTCGTTTTGGACACCGACCTACAGAAAGAATGTCCTTGAATTAGAAAGAGTTCAGAGAAGGGCAACAAAATTAATAAGGGGGGTGGGGGTGGAGGACCCCAGCTATGGGGAGCAGTTACAAAGATTACAATTATTCACACTGGAGAAGAGGCACTTAAGAGGGCATACGATCACAATGTGCAAATGTGCCTATAGTAACTGTAATAAACTGTTTACTTTAAGGTTCATGCTTATGACACACAAGGGTTGATTTACTAAAGGGAAAAAGACTGTGCAGTTGCTCCAGAGCTTAGTAAATGAGCAGAAACTCTGCTGACTTCCATCATCCAATCATCTGCAAGCAAAAATGCATTTTTTTTATGTTCCTTGCACATGATTGGGTAGTCTTTGCAGTGAAGCCTTACCTCGTTTACTAAGCTCTGGAGCAACTGCCCTTGCAGAGGGCAATTTCACTTTGCAAAGTGCACAGCCTATTTGCCTTTAGTAAACCAACCCCACAGCCTTAATTTGGTATTGAATGAAACAAGGTTAAATTTTCAATTATGTAAGGGGTTCTTTATCGTTAGATCACCGAAGCCCCCCCCAGGTAGTGGTATCAGCTGAGAGTGAAATTAAACTAAAAAACACTTCTACGGTACCATAATATACAGGGGTTTCGCGAAAAGAAGACCTAAATGCACATACATACACATGTGGGTTGAACTAGATGTGCCTTTTCTAACCTTATCAACTACTGTATATTACATTAACATACAATATATGCTCAACAAGTGAAAAGTTGAGTTGACTTGAGTTGACTTCTAAAGCTGACTTTTAGATAACTGTGAGTTGGCAACTCTTTATTGCAGAAGAGACATGCTATGCAATACAAACTTAACTTGTCTGCTTGAAGTTTTCTATTGAATGTACACAAAGCTTCACATGCCCAGTTTAGCATGCATTCCCCCACCAACTACCATATTTATCGGCGTATAACACACACCAGCGTATAACACGCACCCCAATTTAGGAGGGAATTTTAAGGGAAAAAAACTTTTAGGAGGGAAGTTGAAGGGAAAAAAACTTACATTTAAATGCCCATCATTGCAGCCTTCTCAGTGCAGCCATGTCAGTGCAGCCATGTCAGTGCAGCCATGTCAGTGCAGCCTTCCCCAGTGCAGCCTTGTCAGTGCAGCCTTGTCAGTGCAGCCTTCCCCAGTGCAGCATTGTCAGTGCAGCCTTCCCCAGTGCAGCCTTCCCCAGTGCAGCCTTGTCAGTGCAGCCTTGTCAGTGCAGCCTTCCCCAGTGCAGCCTTCCCCAGTGCAGCCTTGTCAGTGCAGCCTTCCCCAGTGCAGCCTTCCCCAGTGCAGCCTTCCCCAGTGCAGCCTTGCCCCAGTGCAGCCTTCAAACCTCTATCCCAGCTAACCTGGGCTTCAAAATCGCCGACCGCGATTTGAAAAAGGTGCCGCCAGTGCCGAAATACACAGAGCCGGTCCTCGGCTCTTTCCAGCGGCTCTCGTTCACTTTCGGCTCCACTCGTAGTCCCGAGCGGAGCTATCCGAACCTAGCCGAGTAGGTTCTGATAGCTCCGCTCGGGACTACGAGTGGAGCCGAAAGTGAAAGAGAGCCGCCGGAAAGAGCCGAGGACCGGCTCTGTGTATTTCGGCGCCGGCGGCGCCATTTTCAAATCGCGGTCAGCGATTTTGAAGAATTGACAGCTCGGGATCGCAGGGGATCGGCGTATAACACGCACCTGCGATTTTCCCCTGATTTTCAGGGGAAAAAAGTGCGTGTTATACGCCGATAAATACGGTAATTAAGAGGCCGAAAAAGAGAAATTCCCAGTGTTTGAGTAGCATGTGACTCACTCCTTCTTCCCATGTGACAGCAATAGTGCTTGGTGATTGGCTTAGTTATGTCACATGGGGACTGGAAATTCGCATAAAAAAAAAAAAAAAAAGATTGTGCTCCGGGCAGTTTAAGTCATCCATTGCATGCTAGCACATTATGACAGACTTACCTAAAAACAAAGCTCTCCAGTGGCGTGCTGTCAATGCTGAAGACACTTCCATCTTCACCTGGTCTTCTTTCCGGGTTTGCGGGCTTAGGCAATATGAATGGCTGAGCCGGTGATGGCGTCACTCCCATGTATGGGCACGAGAGTTGTTATTTCGGCACGGCTCTGAAGGAATGACACAGGTATGCCGTTCCTTCGGAGCGCATGCGCTGGTGATGTCACCGGCTGCATCTAAAGTAAATATCTCCTGAATTATGTACAGGAGATAAGTACTGTACCTATCATAGGTTTTCCTATAGGTAAACATCATACATGGGAGTTTACTCCCACTTTAACTCAATGCAAGTTCCAATTTATTAAACATGCTTATTAGGGCTTCTTCCCTTCACTCTTATGCCCCGTACACACGGTCGGATTTTCGCACGGAAAATGTGTGATAGGACCTTGTTGTCAGAAATTCCGACCGTGTGTGGGCTCCATCACACATTTTCCATCGGAATTTCCGACACACAAAGTTTGAGAGCTTGCTATAAAATTTTCCGACAACAAAATCCGTTGTCGGAAATTCCGATCGTGTGTACACAAATCCAACGCACAAAGTGCCATGCATGCTCAGAATAAATTAAGAGATGAAAGCCCTTGGCTACTGCCCCGTTTATAGTGCCGACGTACGTGTTTTTTCGTCACCGCGTTCAGAACGATCAGATGTTACAATAACTTTGTGTGACCGTGTGTATGCAAGACAAGTTTGAGCCAACATCCGTCGGAAAAAATCCATGGATTTTGTTGTCGGAATGTCCGATCAATGTCCGACCGTGTGTACGGGGCATTAGTGGCCAAACAGAGATGTGCAGGAGCAAACAGAAGTAAATGCTGCTGGGGAGTGACCACACTTTTCTATCTCACAGGGTTTCTGCAATGAGTAGTCACAGACAGGCCCCTGTGGACCGGTATGGGCTGTCAATAGAGTAAACGGCAAGTATTTTTAAATGCAAAGCCTTGGAACTCACAGATATTAAATGCATTACACAACATAGCTGGGCATCAAAATGTTAAACATGACCTTACTTAAAAGGTGTTATATGTTTTACCTTAAAGGTAATCTTAACTTCCTCAGTAATTAGCTCAACAAGTGAAATTTCAGCTTTCAATTTTCATTTTTTATCCCCTGGTATTAAATGGATCAACAGACTGCATGCTGCTGAACCTGCTGTATGATATCTTTATTCTGTTTAATGAAAATAAAAGACAAGCTGGAGGGTAACAAAGAGATTCAACCTCTAAATATAGTGTATTACTTCTCTGTAAAATGGACTTCACACTCTATCCATCCACACAGGCCAAATGTAATTGAAACTTTATTCCAGGGTTTTCTATGATAGGTGATGCTGTGCTGAAATCCCTGCTATCTACTTACCTTTCTGACATTTGAAAAATAGGATTCAGCATGAAAATAGTCCCTGAGAAACCAATTTCAATTTTACAGTCGGGCTTGTGGAATATAAGAGAGATAGAGAGGTGTGAACATATGAGAATCCATTAATTGTTAATTCCCATTTTGGCTAAAACCCATTTACCTTTTCTGATAACGGAGAACGCTCCACCACAAACCAACCAGAGAGCTCTTAGATGTTTAGCGCAGTGGTTGAGAAGACAGGAATGTGCCCATTAATAAAACCATAGATGGCAGTAGTGGTATGATTGCTCCAGGAGTACCACTGGGGAGTCCAATTTACCCTTGGCGTTTTGTGCAACAAAGATGCAATTTAGAAGTCTTCAGTTGTTTTATGTCTGGAGCTCAGCCTTGGTGCATTTTTTGATAATAGAAGCCAATTCTATGTGTACTGGAATGTTTTCAGTTTAAATTGACTTTCTGTAAACAGTAATACGGTTCATACTAGCATATCAGTAAAGCTTAGAATGGCTCAGCAAAATGGACATTTACTGTTATAGCATCAAGGTCCTAGCTTCCAATGTCGTCTGCATGTGTAATGGTTTTCTGTTTTTTTTTTTATTATTTTTTATTTACTATGGGCAGAACTTACTGTATGAGATATACCGTATTTATATATAAAATGTAACAAATGATTGCAACGTAATCAAATCATAAAAAAAATATATATATATAGCATAATCCAAAACACATGAAATCATTATTGTGAAAAAGTCTATATTGAAGTCTCATTCATATGAACTCCACCCAAGTACAAATAAGGTGATAAGCATAGGCGTGCACACAGGGTGTGCCGGGTGTGCCTGGGCACACCCTAATGACTCCACGCGGTGCTGATTCCCCCTGCTTCCTGTCTCTCCTCTGCAGTGCTGCCAGCTTCCCCCGCTCTCCTCTCAGGAGCGGCGAAGGGGCTGGTAAACATTTTATTAACCAGCCCCTTCCTCTTCTGAATGAACACAGTGAGTGATCTGTACTGATCACTCCTGTCTTTATTCTTAACTGAAGCATTTGTAAACTATGTTTACCACAGGCTGTAGAGAAAGGGACCAGGGGAATCTCTGTCCTCAGTTTCTTTCTCTGTCTCAAAAGTGAGACATCAGGGGTCTCCAGGGGTCTCAAATTGGTTGGCCCTCCAGATGTTGCGGAACTACAAGTCCCATCATTTCTCTGCCTGAGGGAGTCATGCTTGTAACTGTCAGCTTTGCAATGCCTCATGGGACTAGTTTTGCAACAGCTGGAGGGCCGCCAGTTTGAGACTCCTGGTTTAGACACTTTGATATTTCACCAAAGCCCCATAACGGAGCTCCTAAACATTAAAAAGTAATAAAAAATAATATTGTAAAAAACAAAAAATATATATATAAAATAAATAAATAAATAAACACTGATGCCAATCTTTGCTCTACTGACACCGTCCACTGCTCTGCTGATATACACATATGTGTGTTTGTGCTCTGGGGTGCACACCCTAATGCCATAGCCTGCGCACACCAGTGGTGATAAGATTTAATAATATCCAACGTGTTCGGTAGCCTCCACCTTCAGGCAAAATTCCTACACACCTCCACTATTTGACCCCACCACAGAGCCAAAACAGCCTTAGACCCCATACACACTATACAACTTTTGTTGTCTGATTTCCTTTGCCTGCCTGATTGCATACAAATTGAAACTCCTATGTCCCGTACACATGATTGGAAATGCCTCCAGCAAAACTCCGATGTGAGCTTTTGGTTGGAAATTGCGACCGTGTGTATGCTCCATCGGACTTTTACTGGCGGAATTCCCGCCAGCAAAAGATTGAGAGCAGGTTCTCTATTTTTCGGTCAGAAAAAGATCGTCTGTATGCAATTCGGACACGCAAAAAAACCATGCATGCTCGGAAACAATTCAACGCATGCTCGGATGCATTGAACTTAATTTTCTCGGCTCGTCATAGTGTTGTATGTCACTGCGTTCTTGACGGTCAAAAGTTCAGAGAACTTTTGTGTGACCGTGTGTATGCAAGCCAAGCTTGAGTGGAATTCCATCGGAAAAACCATCCAAGATTTTTCCAACTGAAGTTCCACTCGTATGTACGGGGCATCAAGGTTTGACCTCATATTATATGGTTTTGGTCAATCTGAAGGAAAAAATCTACAGAAAATTGTATAGTGTGTATCCAGCTTAGGTGTCCACTCAAGATCATCCTGGATAATATTGGAACACTTTCTCCTGTGGCTCCCCTGAATCCTAGTCCTCCACCACTTAAGGCCACGATTGCACTTTCCGAGGGAAATGTTGGATGTCAGGCTGTTGACAGAAAATCCGATCATGTGTATGCTCCATCGTACAATTGTTGTCAGACTTTCCGCCAACAAATGTTGGCTAGCATGTCTTCAAATTTTCCGCAAACAAATGTGTGTTGTCGGATTTTGCGAGCGTGTGTACAAAAGTCCGTCGGACAAAAGTCCAAAGTACAAACACGCATGCTCGTAATCAAGGATGAGCCAGAAGAGCTCGGTCTTGTAAACTAGCGCTCGTAATGGAGAATTAACATTCGTGACGTGGCAAATTATGAAATCTCCAAATGCAGCGCACAATTCTCTTCTTCTTTAATGGGATAATAATGAAGCTGCTTTGCTGGTGATAGCTCTTTCCCTTGATTGCAACCAGTCGTCCTGGCAAACTAATTTTCAAAGGCTTTGTTTTTTCTAGTGATATCAAGAATAATATTACTATGCTTTTTTTTTTTAATTTGGGCAAGTTACCACAACACCATTATCCCGTAGTTTTCAAGATCAAAGATACAACTATGTTGGTGTCCTTTGTCAATTTTACATTGTATTTTTTAAAATGTACCTGCCTATTCCCAAACTGTCATTTGAAGTAAAACACATAGCCAAGTATTATTCTACACAATGTTTTTATTGCGCATTAAAAAAAGAAAACAAAATTAGAAAAAGTGCATTCTATGCATCCAAAAATATAGAAAATATACCAAATCAAATCATTATTCAACCCAAAAAATAATGTCAAAGCAATAACTCCAAGTCCAATAATAAATAACACGTTATCTTCTCCGATTCTGTAACATGGCTGGTTGACGAACAGCCATTCAGAAACTAACTGAAAAACGCGAAAACGCAAAATGAAAAGTGCGAAATGAAAAGCGCAAATGAACACTCACCAAACTTCTACTAACACAAAATTAGCAGAAAGAGCCCAAAGAGTGGAGCTAAAGAGCTGAAAAACAACGTAGTACGTCACAATGTTCATATTTGTTGCCCGACAATTCCTTGCCATGTGTATGCAAGACAAGTTTGGGCCAACGCCCTTCGGACAAAAGTCCATGGATTTGTTGGCCAACAATCTGATCGTGTGTACGAGGCTTTAGACCCCTTCCACACTGGGGCTCTTTGCAGGCGCTAAAATGCTAAAAATTGCGCCTGCAAAGCGCCCTGAAAGAGCTACTGCTGTGTCTCCAATGTGAAAGCCCCGAGGGCTTTCACACTGGAGCGGTGCGCTAGCAGGACGGTAAAAAAAAGTCCTGTTAGTAGCATCTTTGGAGCGGTGAAGGAGTGGTGTGTATACTGCTCCTTCACCACTCCTGCCCATTGAAATAAATGGGCAGTGCGGCTATACCGCCGGCATAGCGCTGCTGCAGCAGCGCTTTGCGGTGGGTTTAACCCTTTCTCAGCCGCTAGCGGGGGGTAAAGGCTCCCCGCTAGCAGCCGAATAGCGCCGCGAAATTGACAGTAATGCGCCGCTAAAAATAGTGGCGCTTTACCGCCGGCGCACCCATCGCCCCAGTGTGAAAGTAGCCTTAGTATTTACAATCTGCACTAGAATGGAGCAAAACATAAACTGCCAGGGATTTTAACCCCTCCCTACATACCCCTTGGGAAAGCGCGATTGGACCTAGTAACAGGTCATAACTGGAGGTGAGCACATTGGTAAATGATGGTGGGAGTGACTGTGCATGGAATAAGAAGAATTTGCACACAAGGGTGGACTACTATATATGAATGTTTCAGCACTATTGTGGAGGAACACTATTGTTATTATATGGAAAGAAAATTAATTGATTGTTATTTATGAACATATTTGCCTTGGTTTATCTACAGTGGGGGCGGAAAGTATTCAGACCCCCTTAAATTTTTCACTCTTTGTTATATTGCAGCCATTTGCTAAAATCATTTAAGTTCATTTTTTTCCTCATTAATGTACACACAGCACCCCATATTGACAGAAAAACACAGAATTATTGACATTTTTGCAGATTTATTAAAAAAGAAAAACTGAAATATCACATGGTCCTAAGTATTCAGA
The DNA here is from genome assembly GCF_042186555.1 of Aquarana catesbeiana. Lineage (NCBI taxonomy): Eukaryota > Metazoa > Chordata > Amphibia > Anura > Ranidae > Aquarana > Aquarana catesbeiana. Next base: position 245,321,372 of record NC_133334.1, on the reverse strand, counting down.
CCCTTTGCTAAGTATTTAGTAGAAGCACCCTTTTGATCTAATACAGCCATGAGTCTTTTTGGGAAAGATGCAACAAGTTTTTCACACCTGGATTTGGGGATCCTCTGCCATTCCTCCTTGCAGATCCTCTCCAGTTCTGTCAGGTTCGATGGTAAACGTTGGTGGACAGCCATTTTTAGGTCTCTCCAGAGATGCTCAATTGGGTTTAAGTCAGGGCTCTTGCTGGGCCATTCAAGAACAGTCACGGAGTTGTTGTGAAGCCACTCCCTCATTATTTTAGCTGTGTGCTTAGGGTCATTGTCTTGTTGGAAGGTAAACCTTCGGCCCAGTCTGAGGTCCTGAGCACTCTGGAGAAGGTTTTCATCCAGGATATCCTTGTACTTGGCCGCATTCATCTTTCCCTCGATTGCAACCAGTCGTCCTGTCCCTGCAGCTGAAAAACACCCCCACAGCATGATGCTGCCACCACCATGCTTCACTGTTGAGACTGTATTGGACAGGTGATGAGCAGTGCCTGGTTAGAATTAAGGCCAAAAAGTTCTATCTTGGTCTCATCAGACCAGAGAATCTTATTTCTTACCATCTTGGAGTCCTTCAGGTGTTTCTTTAGCAAACTCCATGCGTGCGTTCATGTGTCTTGCACTGAGGAGAGGCTTCCGTCGGGCCACTCTGCCATAAAGCCCCGACTGGTGGAGGGCTGCAGTGATGGTTGACTTTCTACAGCTTTCTCCCATCTCCCGACTACATCTCTGGAGCTCAGCCACAGTGATCTTTGGGTTCTTCTTTACCTCTCTCACCAAGGCTCTTCTCCCCCGATAGCTCAGTTTGGTCAGACAGCCAGCTCTAGGAAGGGTTCTGGTCGTCCCAATCGTTTTCCATTTAAGGATTATGGAGGCCACTGTGCTCTTAAGAACCTTAAGTGCAGCAGAATTTTTTTTGTAACCTTGGCCAGATCTGTGCCTTGCCACAATTCTGTCTCTGAGCTCTTCAGGCAGTTCCTTTGACCTCATTGATTCTCATTTGCTCTGACATGCACTGTGAGCTGTAAGGTCTTATATAGACAGGTGTGTGGCTTTCCTAATCAAGTCCAATCAGTATAATCAAACACAGCTGGACTCAAATGAAGGTGTAGAACCATCTCAAGGATGATCAGAAGAAATGGACAGCACCTGAGCTAAATATATGAGTGTCACAGAAAAGGGTCTGAATACTTAGGACCATGTGATATTTCAGTTTTTATTTTTTAATAAATCTGCAAAAATGTAAACAATTCTGTGTTTTTCTGTCAATATGGGGTGCTGTGTGTACAATATGGGGTGCTGTGTGTACATTAATGAGGAAACAAATGAACCTAAATGATTTTAGCAAATGGCTGCAATATAACAAAGAGTGAAAAATTTAAGGGGGTCTGAATACTTTCTGTCCCCACTGTATTTTACTTTATTTAACCGAGGTGTACATGGTAATAGTAATTAGTTTAGTCAAGGGATTATCACTGTTTAGTTGAGGTAGGCGCAACATGATGTGGGAAGATGATTATTTGTTTGCAGCCACCTATAAAGTATTTTACACTGACACTAGGATCACTGGAATTAAGAGATAATATACACACCTTTATATTTCCTGGTTCAGTTTTCAGCTTCCAGTGACAGCTTTCCTCCTCAGGTCTGCACAATGTACATGACTCAGCATCCTCATCCTCGACTAATGAGCACACAGGTGACTCAGGAAGCTTTAAAAATGGACCAGGAAACGAAGACAGGCTGAATAGAATTAGAACTCATTTTCTTGGAGCGTCGAGGAGCTGGAATCACTATCAGATTTAATTACTGTCTGTGTCTTCGTTAGCTTGGTTGACCTTGGTCATTGGTTTACTAATGGCAAATAGGCGGTTTAACCACTTGACCTCCGGAAGGTTTTCCCCTTTCATGACCAGGCCATTTTTTGCAATACGGCAATGCATTACTTTAACCGACAATTGCCCGGTCGTGCGGCATTGTACCCAAATAAAATATATTCTCTTTTTTTCCCCACAAATAGAGATTTCTTTTGGTGGTATTTGATCACATCTGCGGTTTTTATTTTTTGTGCTATATACAAAAAAAGATAAACAATTTTGAAAAAAAAAACAAATTCATTAAAATAATAGAAATAATAAAATTTCTTCATCAGTTTAGGCCAATATGTATTCTACTAATTTTTTTGGTAAAAAATATCCCAATAAACGTATATTGATTGGTTTGCGCAAATTTATAGTGGCTACAAACTATGGGATATTTTTATGGCATTTATATTTATTTATTTTTTTACTAGTAATGGTGGAGATCAGCAATTTTTAGCGGGACTGTGACATTGCGGCAGACAAATCGAACACCTAACTGACACTTTTGACACTTTTTTGGGAACCAGTGACATTATTACAGTGATCAGTGCTAAAAATATGCACTGTTACTGTACTAAGGACACTGGCAGGCAAGGGGTTAACATCAGGGGCAATCAAAGGATTAAGTGTGTCCCTAGGGGGTGCTTGCTAACTGTGTGGGGGATGGTCTGACTGGATGAAAACAGAGATCCGTGTTCCTGCTTAGCAGGAACACAAGAGCTCCATCCTCTTCCCTGTCAAAACAGCGATCTGCCTTGTTTACATAGGCAGATCACCGTTCTGCCTCTCTGGGGAACGATCGTGGGTGGGTGGCTGGCAGACATCGCGTCCGCCGAGCCCATTGATTGGCTCCCCCTCTGTCCAATCGGTGCACCCCCAGTGTCTATTGCACAAAATGACGTACACGTACGTTGTTTTGCGCAATAGAGCCGACCTGCTGCAGTATATCTGTAGGCGGTCGGCAAGTGGGCTCCACCCTTTCCCCTGTGACAGCATGCAGAAGTTCCTGTCCCCTGCAGGACCTGTAAAAAATGTGCATTAGGTGTATCTGTGCATCATTTATTTACAGAAATCTGAACTACATATCCTGTCTAGTTCTCAATAGAATACAAGTGCAGTGATCACCACATTCATAGTCAACTGACACTTCCTCCAACTCTCTAACTGAAAGCCTGTACATAGGTAAAGGGCAGGGAGCTGGAGGATACATTTGTAGGTGCCTGGCATTGCATATGCAATCCTCTGATAATGGGAACAATGCTTTGCAGGCTCCTGTTATAAAAAAAAAAAAAAAAATTTTTTTTTTCCCGTACAAAAATGGATACGTTCTCTAATTGGACACAAATGGCAAAGATAAACAGATTTTAACAATTCCCTTCCCAATCGAAAAATACAAACCATTTTGGATTTACTTTATGTTTTTTAACTCCATCTAACATTTAAAAAAAAGGTTTTGGATATATCTGTATTATAACTTGTACATATTTAAATCAAGTACTTAGTTGTTTGCTTGGTGTTCTGCTTTTAACCACTTGCTTACAGGGCACTTAAACCCCCAGGCCAATTTTCAGCTTTCAGTGCTGTCACTCTTTGAATGACAATTGCACGGTCATACAAAACTGTACCCAAATGAGATTTTTTTTTTTTTTTTCAGACAAATAGAGCTTTCTTTTGGAGGTATTGAATCACCTCTGGGGTTTAAATAGATGGAACATTTAAAAAAAAAAAAATCATGTTTCATAGTTTGTTATAAAATTTTGCAAACAGGTAATTTTTCTCCTTCATTGATATGCGCTGATGAGGTGGCACTGGTGGGCACTGATAGGCTGCACTGGTGGGTACTGATAGGCTGCACTGATAAGCACAGATAAGGTGGCACTGATAGGCACAGATAAGGCGGCACTGTTGGGAAAGATAAGCTGGTACTGATGAGCACTAATGGCCACTGCCACTGATAAGATGGCACTGATGGGCCCTGATGGGTGTCACTAATGGGTGGCACTGGTAGGTGACACTGATGGGCACTGATAGGTGACACTGATGGGCAGCACTGTTGATGAGGCACTGATTGGTGACATTGATAGGTGGCACTGTGGGCACTGATAGGTGGCACTGTGGACATTGGTAGGTTGCGCTGGTGAGCACTGTTAGACGGCACTGGCAGGTGGCACAGGTGGGCACAGATGAGCTAGCAGCTGCTCTCCTTGATCAGGACCGATGTCCCTCTGACAGTCGCCAGTGATTGGCTTTTTTTTTTTCTTCTCGCGCTATCAGCGTGAAGAGAAAAAATAGCTGATTGCCGGCTCTGTTTAAATCACATGATCAGCTGTCATTGGCTGACAGCTGATCATGTGGTAAGGGGTCGGGATTGACCCCTTACTCCGATCTGTGATCCAGCGAGTCTCATAGACTTGCTGACCACAGAGCGCACCGTGCATGCCCTGCAGGGGGCGCACAGGCCGCTCGAGCACGGGAGGATGTCTATTGACAGCCTCCTGCCAAAGTAGGTCCGTGCTGTAGCTGTCATTCGGCTATAGTGCGAATCTGAAGCGGTTAATATCAGTTTCTTCACAATCATTTCATTTATAAATGGAACTGTTGTATAATGCAAAAATCGACACCATCCATGTATTTTAAAATTTCTGTTGTCACAAAACCTTTTAAAACTCATAACCATTATCTAAATCACTTGGGTTTTAGTGAAAGCAAAAACAGATAAAAGTGGGGTTACCCAAGACAGACTATAATGGAAATCACCAGGGGAGTAGAGATTTTCTCTCAGTATATCCATCAGTGCTTTCCAGAGCTCACAAACCAAGCTATGCATTCAGTTAATCTTCTAGCTAAAATACTTAATTATTTTGGGCACTCTAGTGCTTCTAGGACAGGTTTCAGTGATGTAGAAAAATAGTCCCACTATCCCATTTCCTGGCCTGGGAAGCGTATCAATTAACTAAAGTGTTCCAACAATTATGTATTATTTTCAGACGATTACCATTTCTAATAATTTTGAAGGATTTCTGACATGCTCTAGGATTTGTAATGTTTTTAATGTTGTAGCTGGGGAAATGAATTGGCAGATGTGTTTATGACAGTCCTCCAAAGGGAGCGAGGCAGCCCTAGTGAAACCAATTCTGAATTCATTTTTTTTTTTTTTAATAATAGAAAATTAAATGGAACATAATAAGAAAAGTCCTGACCAACATTGTCAAGGTTTCCTTAGTGGTGAAAAGGACACAACTGCTGACTCAATGTGTATCTAATTTAGTAACTTTTTTCTCTATTAGGTAAAGTTTGACTACGGAAATTACTTTTTCCTTTTCTATAGAAAAAAATCAAAATAAATTAATCATTGAGCAGTTACTGCAATTTTGGCATCAATGCTCAAAAATACTTCAATGAAATTGAGATTTTATTTTTTAAGGATACTGAAAGTTGAAGTTTATACTGGCTTCCTATTAAATTGAGATATATAAAAAAAATGGTCCTCCATGTTTTTAAGAGTACGATACTCACATCCCTAAATTGACAATTTGTAAAAATGTATTTTTCTCATAGATTGGGAGTTAGGAATGTTATGGCATCTAATTTGTACAAAAAATCCAATCGGTTTTTAGGTCATAAAATCATTTTTTTAAATTATTTTACTCAACAAAATCGTTAAAAGCAACCCAGTTGCATGGCGCAAGTTTATTAGTCATATTTGACTTTATGTAATATCAGAAGGGCTGATCTCTTTGCACCATTCAACAATTTTTTTTTTAATGCTTTTAATGATTTTGTTACAAAGTGGTTTTAAGATATATTATAATAATAATTGGATTATTTTATACAAATTACTGAGATACAAGATACTAATTTTCATGCTATTAGAAAAAAAGCTTTTGGCTTGACATACAGTTCAATAATTAAGGTTTATGAGTTATTTAAAGTTTAAATTAAAGTTAACACCTTGCCGACCAGCCGCCGTCGTTATATGGTGGCATGTTGGCTCCCCTGGGCGAATCGCCGTAGCTGTATGGTGGTCGCTTTAAGACCTATAGGGGGCTGATGCGCAGGGCCATCGCTCCAGAGAGAGACAGAATGGGGATCTCTCAATGTAAACAGACAGATCCCAGTTCTGTCAGGGAAGTAGAGAGAGATCTGCTGTTCCTAGTGATCAGGAACAGCGATCTCTCTCTACTCCCAGTCAGTCGACTCCCTCCCACAGTTAGAAACACCTCCATAGAACATCCTTAACCCCTTGATCACCCCCTTCCCTTCCAGTGACATTTATTCAGTAATTAGTGGCTATTTTTAGCTCTGATCGCTGTATAAATGTCAATGGTCCCAAAAAAGTGTCAAAAGTGTCCGATCTGTTGCAGTCCCACTAAAGATCGCTGGACCTGGGTGAGCAAGTTTGGAGTGGAAGAACTTTTGGAGTGGAAGAACTTGGCTGGCCTACACAGAGTCCTGACCTCAACCCGATAGAACACCTTTGGAATGAATTAGAGCGGAGACTGCGAGCCAGGCCTTCTCATCCAACATCAGTGTCTGACCTCACAAATGTGCTTCTGGAAGAATGGTCAAATATTCCCATAGACACACTCCTAAACCTTGTGGACAGCCCTCCCAGAAGAGTTGAAGCTGTTATAGCTGCAAAGGGTGGGCCAACTCAATATAGAATCCTACGAACTAATGCCCCATACACACGGTCGGATTTTCCAACGGAAAATGTTCGATGGGAGCTTGTTGTCAGCAATTCCGACCGTGTGTAGGCTCCATCAGACATTTTCCATCGGAATTTCTGTCACACAAAATTTGAGAGCTGGTTCTCAAATTTTCCGACAACAAAATCCGTTGTCGTAAATTTCCGATCGTGTGTACACAATTCCTACGTACAAAGTTCCACGCATGCTCGCAATCAAGCAGAAGAGCCGCACTGGCTGTTGAACTTCATTTTACTCGGCTCGTACGTGTTGTATGTCACCGCGTTCTTGACGTTTGGAATTTCCAACAACACTTGTGTGACCGTGTGTATGCAAGAAAAGTTTGAGCCAACATCCATCTGAAAAAAATCCATGGATTTTGTTGTCGGAATGTCCGATCGTGTGTACGGGGCATAAGACTGGGGTGTCATTGAAGTTGATGTGCTTGTAAAGGCAGGCGTTCCAGTACTTTTCACAATATAGTGTATATACAGTGGAATCTTGAATTGTGAGTAACGAGCGTTTCGCAATACGAGCACTGTATTTTTAAAAGTCGTAACTCGGTTTGCGAGTGTTGTCTCGCAAAACGAGCAGGATTCAGGCCAAACTGGTGTGCAGTACCACTTTTTGGCCTGAGGTGGGGGGCGCCAGAGCCAAACGTCACGTTCGGAAATGCACAGAAAGGCCCGAGTACAGCACGGCTGACCTCGGCAAATCTCGGGTAGGAAGTCTTTCTGAGGTTTGCCGAGGTCAGCGGAAGTGTCCTTGGGACGTTTCCGAGGCTCTCCGGTGCCCCCCCACCTATGGCCGCATGCGGTATTGCATCCCATTGAAGTCAATGCGGAACTAATTATTTTCGTTTCCTTTGACTTCAATGGGAAAACTTGCTTTGATATGCGAGTACTTTAGATTAGGAGCATACACTGCTCGTAATCCGAGGTTCCACTGTACTATAAATTGAACTAAAATGAAATGGTTAAAGAAGAAAAAAGGCGATCTGTGAGCAACAATACAATGGGGTCCGTTTTACTATCCCTTTTACAATTTTGTGACTCTATCCTACCAGATGCATTACAAATCTCCTAATTTTTTTTAAGATCTGCATTTAGTTGACTTGCTTGGAAAACTGCAGGTCAGCACACTCAAAGAACAGCATAGAATCTTAAAAAAAAAAAATCAAAAAAATCATTGTAAAGCATTTCTCTCTTGAGGAACAGACCTGAATCAAGTTTGAACCAACGGACTTGAATACATTTGGAAAAAAGTGTCTGTGTAACAGGCATAGAATTGCATTTGCTGAAAATGGATGCACAATATTTTGGGGAATCAACTAGTGAAATATCCTTCCCCAGCCAATACAAGACCAGATGATGAAATCTATCTTCTTCAATTTGTACTCCATAATGTACAATATAATGACTTGGGATTTTATTACTTCCTAGGGGTTGCTGCTTGTATACATCCATAGACAAGGAGCAGACAAGATCGTTTTCTTATCAAATAAATAAGATATCACAAAAAGACAGCACAAAAATAACCATATTCAGCAACTACTCAGATCCAGGTCTTGAAATTCTCCTAGAATGATTATGTATCATTTCCTTGGGATAAAGAACAAACCATGATGTATCCTTGAACTAGTTTTTATTCCTAGTCCCTGATTACACTCCACTGAACTCCATTATATTCCTGGAAAGAGTACAGCTCTAAATCCAAATACTACTATGATAGATCTGAAAAACACTTATAAACTCAGAACAGTTAAGGGTGTGTCTGATCAACTGACCCTCTAGCATTTTATAAAAATCTATTTGTGCTGAATTTAAAGTGGACCTGAACTCCAAAAAAAAGATAGAAAGCATCTGGCAATGCTGTTTGTTCGTGTGCAGTGCTTTGAAATTTTTCCTTTTTTTACGTAACCACTTCCATACCAAAATCTTTCACTCCCTTCCTGCCCACACTAATTTTTAGCTTTCAGAGCTGTCACACTTTGAATGCCAAGTGTACTCAGTCATGCAACATGTTACCCAAATGAAATTTGTATAATTTGTTTAGACAGTTTTTTCTTGGGGGTATTCAATAACTACTGGGTTTTGTATTTACAGTATTTTTGCTGTAAATGAAATAATACAGAAAAAAACAGTTTTCTTTATTTCTGTTATACAATTTTGCAAAAAAATAATCTGTCTTCATAAATTTAGACCAAGATGTATTCTGCTACATTTCTTTAGTAAAAAATAATCCAAATCAGTGTATATAATTAAGTCTGTGTGAAAGTTATAGAGTGTAAAAACCTATAGTACATATATATATATATATATATATATATAATATATATATATATATATATATATATATATATATATGTATATATATTGTAGTGGAGTGGGGATAATTACTGCGCTAAATCCAAAAGTGGTTCGGATGTCAAGTAGCTGCATAAAAATGTGACAAACATATATAGAGTCGAAAAGGTAAATATTGCAGCGCTAACCTAGCAAATACATAAATGAAAGGGGTGGTGGAGAAAAATAATGCAACAAATAAGATATAAAAAGTGTCCAATAAATGTACATAAACTCAGTGAATGAGTAACCAAACGCCAGGGAGCCCTGGAAAATGTGAAAAAATATATATACAGGTGTGTGGGTTATAGTTCAATCAAGGCTGATCTTCTAGTGAAGAGTGGTGAAGACCCGAACACTGTAGGTATGGTGGACATCAAAGGTTTTGCATCATCAATAAAAAAGAAGTGCGTGTGCCCTTACCGGAACGGGTGGACTCCTATGTCAGTGACATGGAGTCATACAGACATGGTGCCACAAATGGCCAAAGTATGGAGCTCAGCAGGGTCCAGGACTTCCAGGGTGGGATCCAGAAAAGAGACGGAGAACCTCCAAATGGACCTCCAATCCTTGGTGCATAAAACTGATCAATCCTGATGTATTGATGGCCTATCTCATTTCTTGAGGCCCTAAAATGCCAGGAAAGTACAAATACCCCCCCCCCCCCCAACCACACACATACCCAAAGTATTTATTAAGAGGCATGGTGAGTTTTTTGAAGTTGTATATTTTTTTTTTTTTGGAAAATGAAGAAATTAACCACTTCAGCCCCGGAAGATTCGGCACTGCATCGCTTTAACTGACAATTGCCCGGTCATGCGGTGCTGCACCCAAACAAAATTGACATCCTTTTTTTCCCACAAATAGAGCTTTCTTTTGGTGGTATTTTATCACCTCTGTGGTTTTTATTATTTGCGCTATAAACAAAAAAAGAGCGACAATTTTGAAAATATGCTATATGCTTTGCTATAATAAATATCCCCATTTAAAAAAAATAAAGTCCATTTTTTCATCAGTTTTGGACCATATATATATTCTTCTACATATTTTTGGTAATAAAATCACAATAAGCGTATATTGATTGGTTTACAAAATTACAAAAGTTATAACATCAACAAAATAAGGGATAGATTTATAGCATTTTTATTAATTATAATTTTTTTTTTACTAGTAATGTCGGCGATCTGCGATTTTTATTGGGACTGTGACATTATGGGGGACACATCAGTCACGTTTTTTGGGACCATTGGCATTAATACAGCGATCAGTGCTACAAAAATGCACTGATTACTTAACACTAGGGGGCGATCAAGGGGTTAACTGTGTTCCCTCTCTGTGTTCTAACTGAAGGGGGGGTGGGACCTGTCTAGGGGAGATGACAGATCGCTGTTCATACTTTGTATGAATAGACGATCAGTCTCTTCTGCCCTCAGAGAACCGGGATCTGTGTGTTTACACACACAGATCCCAGGTTTTCGGTGTGTCACAATCGATCGCGGGAGCCCGGTGATCATCACGACCGCTGGGCACTCGCATTGGCTCCGAGGGCAAGCAGCACGCACGCCCTAGTGGCCACAGGGGGAAGCCACATTACATAACCTTGTTTCGCCCATCCGTGCCATTCTGCCGCAGTAAAACTTTGGCGAATGGTCGGCAAGGGGTTAAGTAAAACATTTTTTTCACAATGTTTTTTTAGTGCAGCACAGCATCAGCACCATATGAATGGTGTGGTTTGATTAGAAACACAAAACATTTTAATAATTTAAAAAAAATGTAAGCAGTTTCTTTTCTTTTTTTTTACTATTTATTTATTTGACATACTGTGACCAGATCAGTACAGTGTCACCATAGTGACACTGTACTCTAGGGAGGTGATCGGGATTTTTTTATTGCTTATTACAGTGAAGATCTGATCACTGTTATAAGCAATATTTTTTTGAATGGCATTCAATCATGTTGTGTGCAGTTGTGATAGCTGTGACAGCTATCACACGATGCAGGTCCACTGTGATTTGCTCCTGTATGATGTGATCACTGTGAGCTGTCAGAGAGATCACAATAGTACACAATGAATGACTATGAATGAAAGCTATTGTGTAATATTGACATGTGATCGCTGTGATTGGTCACATCGATCACATGGTTCCAGGGGCGGCTGGTGGACACAGCACGTGACAGATCTTGCTACTGCACAGCCCTTAGGGCACACATGAGGCCCACACCTGAAGCACATCATGTGAAGTAGAAGTAGAATTCCCCCTGAAAAATGGTAGTGCATTTCCTGTGCCATGACCCTCATAGCTGTATATCTGCAGTGTGAAACCTATGTCACTGCTGCCTCTTACTGCTAGTTTCATGAGCATTGGAGTGAGATTCGGTGATGGTCACTGTTTTTGCTGCTGGGGAGAATCTGTACCTAAGAACCTACCATGCAAGGATCTCTCTTCTTCTGCTTTATTCACTCTGTGGGATCTGCATGTCTTGTATCTGTATTAGGAGTCTGACATGACAAGGGTGGCCTCTTGCACAATTTCCATCCGAACACTCTTGGAAAGGTCTGACAGGGTGATGGAAGGACAGATGTGCCAGGGTGCAAACACTGAATGCTGGAACTTGGGAGCACTCGTATTAGAT